>NW_025920347.1:83736-172055 GCF_902686445.1 Sciurus carolinensis
GGTTCCTGAAGGCACAAGCTTCCTGTAGACATCCTCCGTCCACGCCCTACACACCTCCAATTTATACCACCTCCCATTAGTGTCTTCACGTATGACTGGATTATTCCACTGCAAGGTCAAAGCATCTACCATCACATGATTTTCTGAACCCCGTATGTGATCACTGCAGCTCCAACACAGGAGCGACAGATGGCAAATCATGATGCAAATTCCAGCATGGTCTCCGTGTTAGGTTCTACCTGAACAGAGAGTTCCTGGTGTCTAGGGTGCTTTCTGTTGGAAGCTGGTAGATTGGCTTAGATCCCGTGCATACTCTTTCCTCAGGGAAAGTCCCTGAGGATGCTTTCGGTGCAACATTATCTAGATTGGAAGGCCCTCAGGTCTAGAGCTCAAGCCTGACCTGCCAGAGGCTGTCAGTCTTGGGCCATGTTCTGTTGTGTACTCCTTGAGTGTCACTCACCTTCCAACCTCTGCCCCACCCTATCCAGTGCTGAGGATCCCTGCTGATGGCAATGTGTTCTATGCCATCAATCCCCGCGTGGACTTTGATTTTGTCCTCAGGAAAAGAGTCACCAGGAAGTGGGCCAACAGGAAGACAAAGGAGGTAAACACCTACCTTACTCGCTCTTTACCCCTGGTGCTCCTTCACATCCACCAGGGTGACAAAAAGCCTCAGCTCCTGGACATATGTTCTAGAATGCCTGTAGAGCACCCTGACAGGTGGGGGTGGCTGAGTTTCTGGGCTCTGCTGATGTTTCCATCCCCCACAGTTCTTGGAGTCCACTTCTTCGGTGACTCACAGGATTCCACGAGCTGTGAGCAGCAGCTCTTCAGTGGCAGCCAGACCACTACCCCAGGCCACTGAAAGCAAGGACTCCAGTACCAATAGTGTCACCAACAGCAGTTCCCTACTGCCTCATTACAACGAGCAGGCAGAAGACAGCAGCTTCGTACAGGTCCACCTGGAGGAGCAGACCAGGAGGGACTCACAGCGCATCCTGGTAAGCGGGCTGGCAGGGCTTCCTCCTGCATGAGCACAGGTGGGGGTGTTCGTCAGTTTCTGGTCTTTGCTGATATTCCATCCCCCACAGTTGTCAGAATCAACTTCTGAGGCCTCAGCCATGGAGTGTACCATCAGCCCAGCCTCCAGTCACATCTCTTCTCAAAAGGCTAGGCCCAAGCCGACGGCCACAAAACACATGAAGAAATCCAGGGCCATCGGATACATAACGGGCAGATGCTCATGGCCCCGGTCCAAGAAACAGGTGAAAGACAGCTGCCTCATAAATGTCAGACTGGAGCACCAGAGTGCAAAGGATGGCAAGACTATCCTGGTAAGCCTGGCGGAAGAGGTGTCCCCTGTGCTATCCCAGGGCAGGGAGCAAACACAAATCCCATACCATGGGCCACTCTTGCCCTCTTGAATTGGGAGTTTTTCAATGGTCAGGAAAGAGAGATGGGAATAAAGAAGAGAGAGGTCACTGTTAAGGGCTTGACCTGGGTTGAGGGAGAGCGTGACTATTTCCACCCCCATTTGTGAGGGAGTCTGTGTGTTACATGGCAGTGTGCAGACCAGAAGTGCGGGGGCAGGTCATGGTGGGAGATGAGAAAAGGACAGAATGCAGGATGCAGGATGCAGGCTGCACTGTGTGGGATGGAGAATGCTGGTGCACATGGAGGAGGAGAGCAACACGAGATTCTTCCTACCCCTTGAACAGGGTGCCGAGGGTCTCGCTGTAGAAGCGATATTCATGTGGATGGAGCACACTCCACCTCCAGGGAGGTGCTGTACAGGGGCCCATTCCCATGCCACCCTGGCTGAGTGAGGTGTCCTCCTCCATCCCAGGCAGTACTGAGCCTCTGGAGGCCAGGAGCTCTCACGGCTATCATTGGTCTTCCCTCTGAGTGTGTTTTGTGCCCTGGCAATCACAACCAAAGTCTCTTGGGTTTCTGCCTGGGCCACCCCAAAATTCACCCTGCATTCTGCAACAGCCCTGGGAGAGAGGAGGTCACTGGTCCATTCCTTCCATCATGGTGGCATGAAAGTGTTTCTCTACCCAGGCTGTGGCGTCCTTTGACCCTGAGTGAAATGTGGCTCCACAAAGGGCAATGGCAGAGCCAGGCAGACCTTTGTAGGAGGATTGGTGTCATAGCCCTGAGGAAGACCCCAGGCAATTACCAGGAGGCTACCCTTAGGTAGTGGAGTAGTGAGTAATGATGGTGCCCCTGTATTTAGAGCTGAACTTCCCCCTGAATGTCCCTGACACTGTTCTTGGGTAGCCACACCATGGCCCATTTCCTCAAGGCCTATCTCCTACGTTGATGCAGGTGACATGCAACGACAGGGCTCCTACGGTCATTCGCAGGGCCCTGGAACATCACTTGCTGTTGCAGGAGAAGCCACAAGACTATGAACTGGGACAAATCATCTCCCAACAGCACAGTAAGTGGGACAATCAGATGGTGGGGAGCCATATTGAAGAAGTGCACTCAGGTCAACTCGTAGCCCAAAAGAGTAGAATCTGACCAAGAACAAACTCAAACAGGTACTGATGGGCCTGGTGCACAAAGAAAACCACACTGGCACTGCTGGGAAGGTCTCTAGGTTCTCTGATCAGCCCCAGGGGCTAGTGTACCTCCCCACCAGGTGTCCAACCCTGGACAGCAACAGGCATTCAATGCTGATATCACTGAGGAGCGAGGAAGAAAGCATTCTTGCAGGGGTCATGTGGCCCCAGGGCTCACTGAGAGGAGTGTTTGCAGAGGAAGATGAAAACACAGGGGCTAAGGATGCAGTTGGTGCATTTGTGGACTGAAGCAGTACTATTGAAAGCCTTCTCCATGACCAGAAATCCACTCTCTGTGCACAGCATTGTCAGTATTCTAGCAAGCAGGAACAGGACTAAATGTGAAAAAAAAACAGACTGGGAGACAGCCTCAACAGTCTGACACTGCACAAATGACCAAGTCTTCTGTGCCTGAGTCCACTTGCCTAGATGGAATCAGTAGAGCCAGGTTATTTTCCCTCACTAAAATCAGATGAGGGCTTCTTAGGCACGTATGCCACAAAGCTGACCTGTAATTAATGCCATTGCTGTTTTCTTTTCTGTGAGCCAAAACCCTAAAGCAGCTATGATCCCCTTTCTGTCCACACTGAAAACCGCATCCAAAACCAGCCTATGAAACATTCTCTCATATCCGAATCCACGAATACTGTTAAGTGAGTAGAGTTCACGGAAGTAGAAGGCTAAACCTTGGTGGGCTCGGAAATTCATAGCACAGGTACATCCATCCAAACCCAAATAGAGAACAGGCCCTTTTTAGAGGAGGGCAGCAGGAGACAGGTGTTCAGACCAGGGACTCACTGGCCGTCTGAAACCCACTGGGGGTTGTTGCATCCCTGGACCATAGGAAAATGTGGGAGTGAAGCCGTTCCTTTCCTGGTCTTTGGAATGATTGATCTCAGTAGGGCAGCATTTGGGATGTGGCCTCCCTTGTAGGATGCCTGGTCCACATGGAGCTGACTAGCAACAATGGCAGAACATGGCTAACACAAGGTGTCTCAGTTGGTCATACTTTCCTCCCTGTCAAATACTTGGGGAAAATAAATTAGCAGGGGACTCCTGCTTTGGCTCTGGGTTTCATAGCATTCCATTTGGTTCTGAACTGAGACTGTGCATTATGGCAGAGGGTGTGGCACCTGCAACCTATGGAGCACTTGCCAACCAGGTGATTTCATGGGATATAAGGAGACTGAGAGAGTGAAAGAGAGAAAGATGGGAAGAAGACGAGGACTAATACTAGGAGAATGAGGATAAAGAGGAGCCCCCAGGGCTGGGGATATAGCTCAGTTGGTAGAGTGCTTGCCTCCCAAGCACAAGGCCCTGTGTTCAATCTCCAGCACTGCAAAAAAAAAAAAAAAAAAAAAAAAAAAAGAGGAGCCCCCAGCAAAAATATATGTGTGCTGAGGGCCTCTCCCTCTTCAGGTCTTCCTCCATCCATGCCCAACCTTCTTCCACTTTCTCCCACTGCTTAGTGTTCTCTTCATCTTGACTGAGTATTCCATGATCACATCAGAGCACTCAACATGGAATGCTTCACCCAAAACCCACCAGGAAACCTTGCTGAACTGGGGGTGAAACATTGAGCACATGAGTCATCTGTGTAAGATTTCAGATGTAATCCCTAGGGGTATGCTTTGGCAAAATCAAGATGAACTGTGATCTTCTGGAGCCCAAAGCCTTTGGAGTCAACAGGCATTAGTCCTGGTGAAGTCCTAGACCTAGTTTTTCCTCCGGGAAGATGGTTGAGGATGTGTCTGGTGGTATTGGAGCTGATCTGGACAGCTCTCAGGTCTGTGGCTCAGGCCTTTGCTGGCAGAGGCTGTCAGATGTTGGGGTGTCCTGCTCTGCACGTCTCAAGTGCCACCTATCCAACCTGTACCCCTCTCTCCCCAGAAATGAAGATTCCAAAGAATGCCAACGTCTTTTATGCGATGAAGCCACATGTCAGGAGAGACTTCATCCTGAGAAAGAGGACCTGTCCTCAGGATGAAAAGGATGACTGGATCCCTCCCCAACCTCCCTCTTATGAGGCAACTCAGGTGCGACATCACCGCTGGAACCTGTGGACAAGAATCTGCTCCTGTCTCTCTGGGCAGTGCTAAAGCATTGCATCATGGATGATCAATGAGATTGACTTCTAAAATGTTTACTCATCAATTCCATACATAATTGGACCTTAAGTTTTGTTATTTAAAATATGTTTCTGTATTCTGATCCACTTTCATGATTTGAATCTATTCATTTTACCAGTAATTCCTAGCGGAAACATTCAACCCTAGATGAAAGAATGTTTCATTTGATCAAAATGACATTTTGGTATTGGGAGTATGGCAGATTGCATTTTCTGACTCAATTTCCAATGGGAGAAATGAAATATTGGATATTATGATACTCACATGCATGAAGGCACACACACGCACACACTCAACAGACATACAAGCACACACGCTCAGAGAGAGTTTGAGTTGGTTATGGTGAAATGCTTTTAATAACCTGCATTCTTCAGCAATGGGAGGATACATATATGCTCAATACTTAGGAAATTATAGATTAAGGAAATAATTATATATATATGTATATGTATGTATATATATGAATGTGAATATGTATATATACATATATATACACACACACACATAATGAATACACACACACATATATATATATACCCATACCTCCCATGTGTGTGTGTGTGTGCATGCATCACATCTGAAAAGAAAGGTTCAGTCTGGATCACTAAAAGTAACAACTGATGCTGCAGGAGCTGCAGTAACTTAGAAAGAGTGTGGGGTAATAAGGTCTGCAGCCACACCTGGTCCCCAAGGGAGTGACAAGGTCAAAACTAGTCTCTTCACTGCCACAGAGTCTACTTACGAAATTGGAGTCTATTCGCCTCAAATTTTCCATATAAAGAAAAAGTATGAATGTAGCAAAAATATTTTTAGTTCTTAAAATTAGAGGACAGGCAGCCCTTTGTCCCAGGACACACACGCGGGAAACTGACACTGAGATGCTCACAGATGCCACCGGCCAGTGGGAGGAA
This sequence comes from Sciurus carolinensis, assembly GCF_902686445.1. Classification (NCBI taxonomy): domain Eukaryota; kingdom Metazoa; phylum Chordata; class Mammalia; order Rodentia; family Sciuridae; genus Sciurus; species Sciurus carolinensis. Next base: position 89,344 of record NW_025920347.1, read on the forward strand.
CACTTGGTTGACACCTGAAAACCCACAGGGCCGGCACCGCCCGCTGCCCAAGTCACACAGCAGGAATGACACGAGAGCCACTAACGGACAGGGGAAAGGCCGGCTCCCCTTCTGCTGAGTCCTCAATAGAGCCCTTGCTGCCCAAGATCCATGGCCACCTCTCCACCCAGGTGGAGGAGCTGGTGCTCAGGTGCCACACCCTCCATGGTCATTGCCCAGCTTCCAGTGTCCATGGCACACCAGGGAAGGAGTAGCTTCAACAACCAGGTGGGAGTCAGGGTTCTGGCTGCCCAAAGGCTGGAGGACCACGGTCAGGTGTCCGGGGTGCAGAGGTGGGCTCTTGTCTTCACGCTCCTTGCTGCTGTGACAAGACACCATTTCAAGATCCCCAAACTTGTGGTCACTGCACCTGCTTGTCAAGTACAAAACAGGTGATGTGTGTCCAGCCCTCAAAAGAAAACAAAAAAAAGTAAGAGGAAAATATGCACCATTATTAAATATTAGTTTAAAATGTGTTTTTAAAAGTATATGTCAATGAAAGTTCTAGAAGGTGAGGCTCTGGCAGACCCAGGTCCTTTTCTGCAGTCATCCAACCCTAAGAATGAGGGAGGATCTCTCTCAGCAGGTTTTGTCTGTTCCAAAGGGCATCAACCCCTGCAACCTTGGAGTGTGGCAGCACCCAGCCTGTGAGGAAGGTGGGGGTGCCTGACAATCCCTCTGGATGTGGAGAGGCGTGTCTGCTCCACACCCACCCAGGGAGCACACCATCAGCCCCCCGAACCTGGGGGACACCAGATCAACCCCTACAAGCAGTGGTGTGATTCCCGACCAGCCCCTCTATCGCGTTCAATGCCCACTGGAAACACCCAGCCCATCAGAGGTGACACAGGACTCACACCCCCAACTACTGGAGGCCAAATCATCTCTAGCACATTGTGTGTTCACACCCAAGGGGGTCCCTTCCTACACATGCCCTCTGGAGCCCACTGACACAGAGGTGGTGAGAGGGGGACTGTCACGTCACAGAAAGCCACCATACTGCAGCCTCCTACCATGTCCTTGTCATTGGTTGATGTGTCATAGTGCACAGGATGGTTGGCGTGGACCTGCTTCAGTCTCTCAAGCAGGGTCTCTTCCAAGGTCTCTCTATCCTTGAGCTCGATGAACTGGAAGGCCATCTTGCTCCTGATGCTGATGAGGATGGGGCTGGGCAGCAGACTGGTGTCCTCCATCTTCTCCATGCTCACTACCTGATGCAAAAGACGGCACATGAAGGGGAGGTGCTGGAGAATGGAACTGACTAATTACGCTCTGTACATGTCCCAATATGAACAATGAATCCCACTGTTATGTATAATTGCAAGGCACTAATAAAAAGATTTGAATCACAGTAAGTACTGCAAAAAAGAAGGAAGGCAGGCCTCCACGAAATGCTCACAAGTTAATCTAATATGGAATAATGGCAACAAGGACCTGATATAAAGGTTGAAAAGTGTGCAAGGGAGCATCAATAACAATCACCAAAAGGCAGAAGTAACCCAAGCTTCCATGCACAGATGAATGGGTAAGGGAACTGTGGTTTAGGCTACCATGGAATATTACTCAGACTTCCAAAGGAAGGGAATTCTAACAGATAAGAGGTGGATGAACATTAAGAACATTGTGTAGTGGAAGAAACAAGTCACAAAATGACAATGCTGTAGGATTCCACTTACAAATTGGTTACAAGGTAAATTTCATGCTATGCATAATTCAAAAATCAATTTTTAGGTATGTAGGTCATCATGTCGATTTCTTGCTCCACTGATAATAATGCTTGCAAAATGAAGACATCTATTGGAGAAGGAGGGGATAGATCTGGGAAATCATATGAGGAAAAACACTGAGTTTCTAAGCAATCAGGCTCAGGACCTATGCTACGAGAAACGAGACCCCAGAGGTCTTGATGTATAACAGCTGTGGTACCCCCTCAGCAGAGATGCCTGAGATCAAGGACCAAGCTGCTTGCATTCAGAAGCAAACTCAGGTTGCCCACACTCCCGTTTCCAATGAGAGAATCACAGAGTTATAGGAGGGACCTGATCCTAACATAAGGAGGCATTTTTAAATCTTTCACAAGTTCCACGGGAGAATAAATGCCAATTTGACCCCTATTTTCTAAAGGTGAAGCTTTTTACAGTTTGTCTTTTTTTTTTGTATTTTTTTAGGCAACAAAAGGGGAGGATCCCTTCCTAAAGAGCTGTAGGAAAAGCTTGGATTGCGAGGCATGTACTTTTGAATGACAGCTTTATCAACAGTGTGGGGCTAGGGTATGTTTTTCTTACCATCACTTCTAGGCAACCTTTGGTTGCCATAGCAACAAGAGAAAAAAGGAAGGCTGAAGGGGTAATGCTGTAATTCAGCCCACACTTCCCTCCTGGAGCCTGGCCATCAGATGGCCCAAGGTGCTCTGGATGGGATATAGTTGGAGTGTGTCCCCCGAAAGTTCTTGTGTTGAAAGCTTGATCCCCAATGGGGCAGCATTAAAGGGTGGTGGAACCTTAAGAGGTGAGGTCTAGTAGGGGAAGGATGGGTCACTGGAAGAATAGCCCTCAGTAGGGATTATGGGACCTGGTTCATTCCCACAACAAGGATTGTTACAAAGAATGGTCCTTCCCCATTCTCTGGCTTCCTGTCTTCAGACATGATGTTTCCATCTACTCATGCTCCTGCCATGGGGGCACTGTCCACCACAACACCCTCACTGGTGCTCACCCAACACCATGTTCTTGAGCCTCAGGACTGGGAGTTAATTAAGCCTTTTCTTCCTTTTTTTGGTTAATAAGTAAACCTGGCATCATGGATTTTGTTGTAGTAGCAGAAAATGGACTCAACCACATGGGTTAAAAGATGAAATGGTGCATCAAAGTGTGCATGGCAGGTCAAGCAGAGGGGAGAGGCAGGGTGTACCTCTCTGAGCAGAAGGACAACATTGTAGCAGCCATCTTCTATGCTGGCAAAGCAGGTGGAGCTGTCAGAGGAAAACATGCGTCCTGCGGTGTGGAACCGACTGAAGGGCGTCCAGAGGAGCAGTCCATCACAGTGTGCAGCTTCTGTTTCTCGGTAGCCTGAAAAAGATTCAAAACAGCTCCTTCTGTGCTTGGGTTTCAAGGTCCCTGGTGAGAGGTGGGGGGAGTTCAAGATACGGAAAGATCAACAGACATGAGATTGAAAAGAAAACACTTTTGAACTTGCTGGCACAACGTGATAGTTTAGTGACTGAAATAAAAAAAAGTCATGCTCCTCCAGAGCCTGTGAGCCCCATGTTCCATCCAGACATTCAGTTGCCCTTCCAACCAAGTGCAAGGAGCAGAGCCCGCTGTCCCCACCAGCAAGAAATTCATAAACTCATGAACTCAAATAAGTATTAGATCCTGGTTTGAATAACTCAGTACTCCAAAAATGGCAGCAAAGGCCATGTGTGGAGAAGTTAGATGATAAGCGGGGTGAGCATCGGTGAGACATGGGGAAGGTGGAGCCCTTGCACGCTGCTCGTGGAAGGCCAACTGACACTCTCACCTTGGCAAACAGCCAGAAGCCCTCAAACGTTGAAAGTGGACCTAGTGTTTACCCAGACATTCCCTCCCAGGTGAATGCAACAAACAGACTTGAGCACTGTCGTCCACTAACTGGCACACAAACACAGCAGCAGATTCATAGTCGAAGGTGGAAACTACCCCATGTCCACCAGTTGATCAATGGACACAGCAAATGTGGCACATGCCCTCAAGCAGGGTAGATAGTACTCAGCCATCAACAGAAAGTGTGCATGGACAGAGCTGGAAACCTCAGGCTGAGTGAAAGAAGCCAGACACAAAGACCACAAGGTGCCAGTTTCATTTACATGAAATGTCCGCACAGGAGGCTGACAGGCAGAAATAAGGAGTGGCTGCTCATTAATGTGAGGCTTCTTGGGAGGGTAATAAAAGGTTCCGTGGCTGTAGTGATGATTGTGTGGTCCTGTGAATATTGTAAAACCTCAACTACCCATTGAAAGTCTTAACTGTTCAGATGTGAATAACCGAAAAGGAGCCTGACTTTTCTCCAGAGGAGTACCAGGGAGCCAGGGAAAGGCAAGTGCACTGTGCCAAGTACACACACTGAATCACACATAATTTCCTACATTCGTATAGGAATATATGCCTGGTGTAGCTCCACATCTTGTACAACCACAAGAAGGGAAGCTGTACTCCATGGATGTAGGACATGTCAAAGTACACATGACAGTCAAGTATATCTACAAAGAACAAAGAAAAAGAAGTTCACATAGTGCAAGAATGGAAGGTGAGGTCCCTCAAGGGGATCACAAGGTCCCTGAGAGTCAACAATGCCCAACACACTTACATTTAACTCTAAAAATTTTGCTGTCAACATGCTGAGAGTAGAATGGTGGAAACCAGAGGCCAGAGAGGTTGGCTCAGGAGCTCTGAGCCAGTGAGAGAAGGAGCAGGAAGTTCCGGGGTGCTGCTGCAGAGCAAGTGACTACAGGTGCCAATCCCACATGAAATTCTTCAGCCTGCTAGATAAAAGGATTTAGGGACCAGGAAACAAAAACAATGATCAGAGCCCCAAGAGTCTCTTTCGTAAGGAAGAGATAAGCGCCGTCCATCTTCCAAAAGAACTATCACACATCAGAGGTGACCCAACACCACATGGAGTTGAATTTGGGAACAAAGAAAAAAGGAAACCTATAAAGAGCATTTTTTTGTGTGCCTTTTGTGGCAACATGTGACCAGTTTGAACTACATGCACACAGCTGGAAGGGACGGGAAGTCATTCTGAATACATGAAAACCCCAAAAATGCTGCTGTTCAAGGACCACCACTGAGAAAGATGCACCCCCACCAGACAGTGAGAAGAAAGAGCATGTCTTAAGGAGGAAGAGATCTGCTGTTTTCAAAATGACTTCCTTGTATTAGCACTGAACACTAGACCTCATGGTTTTGAATGAATTCACTACAGGTTGAGTCGGCCTTATTCAAAATGCTTGGGACCAGAAGAGTTTCAATTTTCAGAGTTTTTCAGATTTTACAAGATCTATGTAAACTTTAGCAGTTGAGCATCCCTAATTAAAAAATCTAAATAAAAACTGCTCCAAAATTCGGTTACAAAACAAGAGTTTCAGATGCTGAGGTACTAAACTGCCTCATGAGCAAAGGCATTATAGCTATGGTTTACTCATCTCCTTGGATATTTTAAAGAAATGTCAATCGAAAAAAAAAATACAGGAATGTTAAAACAGATAAACAATTTTGAAGTAAAAGATTAAAGCTGTTTTTAAGATTAAACATAGGATTATATGATTTGGCTATTCCATTTCTGGGTAAAAATACTCAATAGAATCGGAAGCAGGTGTCAGAGAAATTAGTGTGCCCAGTTCACGACAGCATTGTTCACAATAGCCAGAAGGTGAAAGCAAAATAAGCGTGCATGGACAGACGAGTGGATAAACACAGTGGGGTATGTACATATGATGGATTATGATTCAGCCCTGAAAAGAAAGGACATTCTGACACATGCTGTGACAGAGATGAACCTTGAGGACATTATATTAAGCGAAATAAGCCCAAAGCAAAACATTGAGTGTTGTCTACTTACGTGAGGGATCCAGCTGATTCCACAGAGACAGCAGAATGGCGGTTGTGAGGCAAGGTTGAACAGGGTGATAGTGTCTAGTAGGTAGACTTTTAGTTTAATCAAGTCAGAAGAGTTCTGGAATGGGCAGTGAGGATGGTCATGTATCAGTGTGAACATACTTAATGCCACTGAACTGCATGCCTGAAAATGGGGAGGTCTGTGTTATATAAATTTCAAAGTAAAGAAAAAAAAAAACCCTGTTTAATGACTAGTAGTATTTGATCAGTCCTGATTCTGTAAGTATGTCAAAAATTGAATCCAGGACAGTACTCTGTGGTCTCTCATAGGATCTTTCATAACGGTTCACCTTGACATCAGAGCTGTGGTTAGTTACCCAGTTATGATCTGCAAAGCTGAAATCAAATTCCAACTCAAACACTGGGTTTGAACTTCAGATGATAAAGCTGAATTCCTTAGTGACACTGCAAGCAACTAGCCTGACAGTCTCCATGACTGGTGTCACCATGGACCAAATTATACAAAATACTGACTTACTCTATTGATGACAAAGGTATCGAAATCAGTTCAGCTGCCCTGAAAACATTTTTTACCATGTGATTTAAGATGAAAAGATGAGGACTTGGTGTAGCTCGGTGGTAGAGCCCTGGTCTCGCATGCATAAGGACCTGGGTTCAACCCCAGCACCACCAGAAAACCAAAAAAAGGTTTCTATACAAATACCATGCCATTTTATGAAAGAAACTTGAGCATTCATGGGGTTTGCTATGCACACAGGCCCTCGAACCAATGCCCAGGGACACAGCGAAGACCTCACAACCAAAAGGTGCTAAGCAAAGCACACGAAAAGGTCAAGCAGCTGAGGGACACCATGGGACTGAAGCTCTACCTCTTGGTGATCTGGCTTGGCTCCTGCACATCTGGCTCCAGACCTCATTATCCAGCAGCCTCCGCAGCATCACATCTACCAGCTGCTCCATGATCTTCAAGACCGCATCCAGGATCAGAAACATGGAGGAGTCACGCTCCTTATTCTGTGTGGTGATCCGAATGGTGTCCGCCACAAAGACGTTGGCTGTCCTTTCCAATTTCTGGATATCAACCCAAGGTATTACAAGTTGAACTGAAAGAGAAAAGATGCAAAATCAGATCCCCCATAAAGTGGGAGCCAAACTTCAAGCATCAGCAAATAACAATCCAACGTTCTATTTGTCTCTTTTAAGCTAAAATGCAAAAGTCTCAAAGCCTGTGCAGGGGAAGAGTACACAACTGCCTGACAGCTGCTGGTGAAACCCAACTCATGGGCCAAGGGTTTTCTTAAAGATTGAAGTGTCATCTCCCAGGTTGCTGGCTACTGCATACTTTCAAGGACCAACATTTTGCAATCCAATAGCATACATCTTCAAGAATATTTCAACACTCATGCAAAAGTTTCTGAATCACACAAAATCTACTTTCAAAAACAGCACTCACACATTAAGGTAGAAGAAAAAGGAGTGTGCAAGAGGGTTATTCATTTCTCGTTCACAGAAGTGGGCTGAGCATCGAGTCTGTGTCACATGACTCTTATTATGCTTTGAAGACACTACAAGCAGATTCTATGAAATGCTAAGGTAATACAGTACAGTCAGGCACAGTGTATGTGCACCTCCGAGCTACCTGCAAGCCTGAGGCAGGTGGGTGTCTTGATCCCAGGGTTTTAGGTTCAGCCTGGGCAACAAAGCAAGACTTTCACTTTAGAAAAAGAAAGCAGGTGCTGGGACATAGCTCAGTAGCAGAGCACTTGCCTAGCATGTGTGAAGCCCTGGGTTTGATTCCCAGCACTGCCAGAAAGACAGCCAGGTGCTGTGGCACCCACCTTTAGTGCCAGTGACCCAGGAGGCTGGAGGATCCCTCCTTGCTAGGGAGGTAACTTAGCTAGTCCTTGTCTCAAAAAGCAAGGTTGGGATGGGGGGCAGGGCTCAACAGTTAAGTGCTCTGGCTTCAATCCTCAGTAATACTGCTACTAATAAAGATAATGTAAAATAGTGCAGGTGATACATTTTTAAACAAACATGCTAGTCCCAGATTTTTTTGGGGGGTGTGTACCAGGGATTAAAGTCAGGGGCACTTGGCTACTGAGCCTCATCCCCAGCCTAATTTTGTATTTTATTTAGAGACAGGTCTCACTGAGTTGCTCAGTGCCTCGCCTTTGCTGAGGCTACCTTTCAACTTGCTATCCTTCTGTCTCAGTCTCCTGGGACGCTGGAATTACAGGCATGCGCCATTATACGCATCTGAGAATTAGTGTGGATACAATGATAGGCAGTAGGCTAATGCAGAAGAAAACCGGAGAAGATAAAATCATATCTGTTAGCCGATTCCTCATACAGATAACAAGTAGAAAAACATGATCGAATATTAGCAATAATTAATTTTTTCCAAGTATCATCATCCTAACACAATTAGGTTTAGTGACAATCCTTAGTGTTCCAAATGAAATCATTTCCTTTTCACCTCAGAGAATGAATGTCATATTGTAACATTTCCTTCCACTTATTTAGCCATAGCATTTTCGATGACTTTAGAATTGTAAACAGCCTCATTACTATGTCAGGCCTGGGACTACTCTTTTCCAGCTATGCCAGCTCTTCTGCCCACACTAGTTTCATCTACACTGCCTACTTGAGTTCATTAAGTGACTGCTCTGTGGAATGCCCTGCACTTAAGCAGCACAAATAGGAAAAACTACACTACAAGCAAATAAGCAACACCAACTTGGCAGAACCCAGCCCAGAAACAGACATGGTGTACATTATAAGGGGACAAGGAAGGCATGGTGGACGTGACCAATCTGAACTGGGTATTGAAGGACAAACAGGAGTTTCTAAAGAGGCTAAGGAGAGAAGGAAAAGCATTTGGAAAAGTGTTCATTTGGGAAAGCATTTCAGAAAGAAGGATGGCCAAGGTTAGGCTGGGGCTCATTCCAAGCATGGTCAGGAGAGGACTGGGCACACAGGGCAGGATACTGAGGCATCAGAAGGGAGTCTGGTGAGACTGAAAGAGAAAACAGCATGTGCAGGAGGCTGGCCACAGCAGATATTCAGAAGGAGGCCTCCCACTGGCTGCACTTGGAGAATAAATGAAGAAAACCACACATACGTGTGCATCTCCCATGCCACCCAGCACGGGCTCTTGAAATGGCTTCTGAAAGTGCTTTCAATGGCAATGGCTTTTGAAACCTTGAACACACAACTGACACCTGTGGCGTTGCCTTTTCCTATGGAATGCCAGTACTGAGGACAGTGCCCACTGCTGGTGCGATGTCATAAATTCTTTCTGGATTTGAAGTGGACCCAGGTAAAGTGTTCTGCATATACAACAGTCATGATGTTCAAGGACGGGTGTTTTAAAAGATGTCCTTCTGCATTAAGAAGCAGAAGTACATGCTACTCCTATAGAAATATTCACCCATCAGATATGATACTGTATCTTCAACATAATCTATGGTAGTAAAAGGCTTTGAGTAGCTATTTAAATAAGTTACACAGATATGCTCCTGAAGGTAGCAGAAAAATGAATTGTCTCCAGAAAACAAGCAAAAAAAAAAAATCAAGCTCCTTCGTTGTAGCATGTATACTTCAACTTAATTATCTGCACAAATCATTTGGAAACTAATCCAGTATCACCTGCTGTCTTCTCAACCACCCACTTAAATCTTTTGCTGTGGGATTTAACCTTTAATGGCTTCTCTAGGGAGCCATGCCAATCAACCCCAGGGCCAACTTTATCTTGAAGGACCAAATATTGCAGATGCTGGCACTGGCCTCACATGACTTCATTGACCAGGAGAAGGGGTAGAAGCAGAGGTGGTTGATGCTGATGTACAGACAGCATTGGCGGGGCACCCAGCCCTTACAGCAGCAGCAAGAGCAGTAGGTGACCACCTTCTCTGCCTCGAGGAGGACGAACCTGGCCTCCAACGTCACCACCGCTTCTCAGAACTTCCTGGGCTCCCCTTTCTGCTCAGCAAGCCTGCTGCTGCTCTCTTAATCTCTTAAGCAATCAGACCCTGACTCACAAGAGACAGGGCCTTCATCCAGGGAGCTGGGCAAAGGGAAGGAAGACAGCACAAGGGACAGGAAGCAGGAAGGACAGATGCACCCAGGCACTTAAGGAATCGCTGTTGTTTCCACGACAACCACTCCTGTCCACAACCCTGAAACAGCCACAGCCAGAGGGGGAAAAAAAAGGCAGAGATCAATTAACCATCACAAGGTTGCAAAACACAAAGAAAAGTCTCTCAGTCACTTACTGACCATGAAGCTGTGGCTGAATCAGCTGACTTCTAAGGTTTTGAGAATTTTAATTCACAATTATTTCCCAAATCCTCCCTACACTCATGCTACAGTTTGGATCTTCAATGCCTCCCCAAGGTCCATGTGTTAAAGGCCTGATTCCCAGCTAGTGTATTGGGAGGTGATGGAACTGCACAAGGAGGGGTCTGGCGGGAGGTCCTTGGATGACTGGGGACATGCCCTTGAAGAGGACAGCGGGACCCCAGCCCCTTCCTCTCTGCTCCCTGGCTCGCCATGAATTGAACACTTTTCTTCTGCCATAAGCTGCTGCCTTGATGTGCTGTCCCATCACAGGCTCACAAGCAAGGGGCCCGATCAGTCACGGACTGGAGCCTCCAGAACTGGGAGCCAAACCAACCTTCCCTAAGTCAGTCACTCAGGTATTTGTGACAGCGATGAAAAGCGAACCAACACAAGAGATACAAAACCCAGTGACTGGCTCTGGTGTGGGAACTCACATCAGCCCCGAAGAACTACGCAACTAGGACCTAAGAGTCTCTTTAAAACATGAACGAATATCTTCATTAGGTTCAAAAAGGTCAGTATAAAGCCAACTGCAGGATCTGGAGAAGACTAATGCCATGCACCACCACTGTCCACTCTATACTTGTTCAAGGTGGAAGGGAGGACCCTGGCCAAGCTTCTAGAGGGCAGAAGTACTCCTAAATCCCTGGGGAGTGTGGGAAACAGCAGAGGGCACAATCTGACACTGCAACTCTTTTGTCAACCACCACCAAGAAGGGACCTTTGTGATCTGTGGTGGTGACAGAAGAGACTAGAATAAAAGCTGTGGTTCATTTCTCAAGGGTGACAGTCTGTCGTTACCTGTCCTTTTCTTTTTCTTAACATTTTCATTTGTGTTTTATATGACTGTCTTATGAGAGCCTATGTTTCCTAAGATGAGGCTGTTTTCTCAGGGGTGTTACCAAATCCTCACTGTATAAGTCCTGTTAGAAATGAAACCTGGGCACTCACATTAAAATAATCTAATCATAATTACTATAAAATAAACCTCAGTGCTGGTGAAGTGTACTGTTTTCTTCATTATTTATCAGGCTCTAGAGCCGACTGGCATGGCCGAGAACAGGATTCAGAGGCTCCAAGCAGACATGATGGTGGCCATAGGGCCTCCCAACTGTCATGGCTGCATGTCTGGTCCCAGGAAGAGCTGAAGCAGAGGGATTTTTCAAGTTTTATGGAGCAGCCAAGGGCCCAGGAAAGATCCAACTCTCACACCCTGTGGATCTGGCCCGAGGAGTGGCGAGAACAAAGGCCACGATGTGCTCTCGCTCCCCAGCACTGCCTCCTCAGCTTTCCTTTCTTCCTTCCTTTCTTTTTTTAGGGCATACTAGCTTTGAAGTGTCACGGATCAAAACTGTCACCCCCAAACATGCCACTTCAGCATAAGGATAACTGAGCCAAAGATAACTGAGAGACAAAAAAGACGGGGTACCAGAAAGACTCTCTGCCCTGCCCCATCTGCCTCGAGTCAGGAGGGACTCTCCATCTGCACAGGTGTGTCCCCCTCTGTCCTGGGAAGACACCTTTGACCTCTTGATCTCAGCAGCATGAGGGGCTCACACAGCCTCATGGAGAGGGCCCTACCCTGCCATTAGTTTCCCCCATGTTTACCTCCCCGACCCTGCACCACCCCAGAAGATGGACCCCTTTTCCTGTCACTTCAGTCCTCAGTCAACTGGTTGCTTTCCCTTAAGGTGCTGTGCAAGGTCGATTCTAACCACCCTACCAGTTACATGGCTGAGTTTCTGCCACGTGTATACACTCTGAGTGCATTCATATCAACTCTTTCTCTCTTGCTCATCTGCTGCATAGCGATGTCATTTCCAGGGCCTCAACTACAGAACCTAGGGAGAGGACACTTTTCCTTCTCCTACAGAAGGGTTTCAGGAAGCAGCATAGCAGAAATCAATTTCCTTCCTCCCAAGCAAGGGAAATACCTCAAGAAAAGAACCACTACAGTTCACGTTAGGCCAAGAGAGGCAGGTCAAGTGTTGCTGATGCTCAGTCCCATCTGATACAGGACACCGAGGCACAGTTCATCGGCAAGGATGAGGGGTGTCCCGAGAGCTGTGTCTTTTACCATAGCCCAGGTCAGCTCTGACCCCACAGGTAAGAGGTCATGCCCTGGCTGCCAAGCAGCCAGGTCACCCCTGCTCTTCACTCATCCTGCTCACATCCCCTAGTCCCCAAATGGAAAAGACTGCTTCTCTTGCTTGCTCTAAAACCAAAAATTCACTTTGACACCCCTTACGAAAAGCTGGAAGTCTTCAGGTTTGTTTTCAAAAAAACAAAATCCATGGTCTGGGATATTCACAACAGTTCTATTAGTGCATTCTACTTATACACAGTAGTGGGGTTCACTCTGACATCATCATACAGGCATGGAATAGAATGAGCTCCATTTCCCTCCCCTGGGCTGCCTACTTTAGTGGGCTCTCTATTACATATTTGGACTTTAATTAGTGCTTTATAGGTATGCATCAAAGATGGAATTCACTGTCGTATATTCATGTATGTATACAGCACTATTTTGACAATTTCTTTCCACACTGGGGATCCTTTGAATAGAGGAAATGAACTGAGGGGGAGGAAGGAGGAACAGGAAGCGGGAGGAAAGATGGATGGCTTTGAGGAGGTTTTATCCCAAGGGAAGAAAACTGTACTGCAGGCTTATGTGTTCAAGTATGTAAGGAGAGTTCACTGTAGAACAAGGAAACATGTCCCTCCCCAACAGGATCTTAAAGCACCAATCACCATCATGTCCTTGCAATGACACCAGTTATGTAACAATGTAACTGGCAGCAGGTATGGACAAATACCTCCCAAGATTCCTCTCCTGCCTTCTCACACCTTAACTGGCTGTAACTCCATTTAATTAACATCTGCAGAATGAACATCCACTATTGGGACCAGAGCACTAGGTCCAATGTGGTGACAAATGTTACAGCTAAAGAGAAAATGAGTCAGGAATAACTAATTTGAGGAAGACAATAATATGTTGCTCTGCAAAAACAGAAATCTTAACATTATGGTATCCCACGAGAAAAAAAAAAGGATGATTATATCTGTAAAAGATAACAGGAATTAGGCCTGAGGATGAAGCACCACCCTCTTTTTTTCCTAAATTTCAGGTGTATCTTTATGTGCTGCAAAGACTGACAGGTGACAAATTGAACTAATTTGCCTTTGCACATTAATCCAAAAAGTGTAATCGGACTGGTGAAGACTGTGGGTACGTGGCCGAGTTCACAATGTCATGAAGAGTCACCCGAGATGGGAGAAAGGTGGAGATCAAAGGGCCTACCTTCACCTTTCCCTTGACAAAGCTGGCCATGTCATCTTTATAATCAAACACAGAGTATGGAGGAGATTCTGTCCCAGCCACTTCCAGTGTTGGTTGATTTCCTCTAATGTGGTACCTGGATCAGAATAGAGAGAGAGTGAAAAACAAGAGTCATCGTTTTGCTAACATTAAGTCACTGTGTTAATGTTCTGCAAACATCCCGTGCCAGGGTTCTCACACCCAAGCCATAGTTTGTCACTGAAAGCTGGCACTCTCCACTGGTGCCATGGTCTCTCCTGCCACTGCACTGGGACTTACAAACTTCAGTCCCATGACCACTTAGGCCAGCTCACCAAGCAGGAAAACCTTGGAACTGTCCTGTGACCACCCTGCACACCTTGATCATGTGCAGAGCACCTACCACTCAAGTGTCAGAAGCATTTGCAATGGTACAGCTGTTCCAGCATGGAACACAGACCAAGTGGCAGACGATTCTCAAGAGTCTCACTTAGTGTCTCCTGGGAGAAGAGAGGCCCGTGGAGAAGTACCAAAGTCACGTTCAAAGGGGAAGAACCTCCTGGGAAGGTCCTCACAGGATGTTGTCACTGCAACAGGCACTGGTTGACCGACAAGCAACAGCCAGAAATTTCACAGGTTTACAAATGGACACTTCATACCATTTACAGCAATATTGAGATTGCTATCAAAAAAACCTGTATTTAATACCTAATCCATTAAGTATCACAGCTTAGCCTAAGCTCCTATCAACACGTTCAGAGCACACCCATTACCCTGCAGTTGGGCAAAACCATCCAATACAAAGCCTATGTATTATAAAGTGTTGAAGAGCTCACGTAATTTATTGCATACTATGCTGAAGTGAAAAGTGCAAGGTTTCTACGGCTATGCTTCCACCTGACCGATAAGTCCAAAAATTGTGAAGTCTGACCACGCAAAGTCAGGGGGCCATCTGGATACGTCACTTTCCTTTGCCTTACAAATCTTCAACAGGGGCCTCGGTCACCTTTTTTGCATGCTTCCCCACTATCTACCCACCATGCTTTACTGGGCACTGACTACATGCCCAATGCTGTCCTGGGCACAGGAGGGAAAGCAGCCAGAGAGACACTGGAACTTTTACTTCCTTGAGGGAGGCAGGAAAAAAGAAGTGACCTGAGCTCCAGCAGGGAGTCAGCACAACGGATGTCTGAGCTCTAGCCTGAAGGACTGGGCATGCTCCTCTGTCTACAACCCCAAGCCACTCAGTCAATGCTCACAACTTCTCTCTCTGCCTAAAGCGAGGCACCTTTAGGAAGCCTGGAGAGACTTTGGTCCATGTGAAATTAAAATAGTAATAACAACTTGTCTCCCTTCCTATCTGTTATCCACAGATCTTTTGCCAAATAACAGTTAACCCATGAAGTAGTTTAACTCTCTTCCACCTAGTTTAAAAGAAAAATGTGCTCTTAAAGGCCCCCCTCTACTTCTCTGTCCTGTCACACAGGACCCTGGAAAAGACAGGGATCATCCTCACAGGCCGCTCTTCCCATTCCTACTCTGAGCTGGTTCCACCCAGGGTCTTTCCTACCCTTTTTGTTTGTACTTTATTGGACACCCACATTCCTGGGCAGGGATCCTTTCTCAATGCTCAGCACACAACCAAGTATGAGGGCGAGTCAACGACATGCAAGACGCCCAAGTAATGCCTGCACAAGTACAAATATCTCAGTCAACAGCACAATCCTCACACCAGAACATACCCATGCCTCCCATCCTCACTCCCCACAAGAGAACCCTGAAAAGAACAATTCACTACTCAGGACCTTCTGAGGGCAGGACAATGGTAGAAAACAAGCCAGGCAAACCTGACCTGTGTCGACCCAAGGAAAACTTCCTCAGCACCCGGCAGCCCAGTGATGCAGTCTCTTGGCACAGACGTGCAACATGGGGTGGAGACTGCCCAAGTCGGACACAGCCCTTGCACTTTGCCCCCGGCTATTACCACACACGCACACACCTGGGAAAACCCTGTTAATCAGACACCAAGACGGTAAAGGAAAGGGCCACTTTATACCCCAAAACACGTGAGTGCCCTGAAACACACCCCTAAGAAGCCAGGCTCACTCACGCTCATAGATCAGTGTGCTTCTGATCACTAAGAAAGAGACAGACATGTGAAGGAGAGCCAGAGCTTCTGAAATCAGGTGAGGCTCCCCGGGCATTACCTGCAAGCACAACAACAAGCAGATGCTCCGCATGTTCACAACTCAGGGTCTGGAACATTCCAACGGGAACAAGACTCACCAGTGGCTATGGCCCAGTGAACATTGCATCCATCCAGGAACTCTCCACATGCTATGGGAGAGTACACCTGTGAGCCGGGAACTTGAAGCAGAACTTGAAAGGGAGCGCCCTCAGTGTTGGAATCCAGCACTGCCTCCAGAGCACCCACCAGGCCACGTATAAGGCAAAAGAGAAGCAAACACACCTGTGAGCTCAGGGACATGCAGACCCGCAGTGTGCAGCTGCCACTCCCACATGCGGAAGCAGCATGGTCACTGGTGAGAGCCCAGGCATAGCTCCAAAACCCTGCAGAATCAGAGATCCATGGGGCCCAGAGCTCTAGCTTCCTCACACCCATTTCCCCAGCATCTGCTGTTGGAGTTAGACTGCCCGATTGGAACCCCAGCTCTACCACTTTCAAGCTGTGTGGCCTTGGGAAAGTTACCTGATTTCTCTGTGCCCTGGTCTCTTTGGAAGATAAAGCAACCACGATATGCCTCCAAGGGTAATTATGGAAATTAAGTCATCATTCAAAGTACCTAGACTATTGCCAGGCCCTTCAAGCACCAGGTAAGTGTCGCCCGTTAGGATCCTCATCATATCCACATCTCACATGGAAGAATAATCCCTTTCTACTCCAGAAAGGTACCCTGAGAAATATGACAACACATCCAAGACCCCACAGGACAGAAGGCACACGTAGCAGGTGAAGGATTGGCATTCTGCTGTGATGAATGGCATCCTTAATCAATGGCAGGTGAACAAACCCAATCCCTCCTCCCTGGAGGAGCTGAAGCCCTACACCTTCCTTTGCCCATGCTCCTTCACTACTAGGCCCCGAGAGGGCCCTGAGTGACCTGAGGAGTTTATTTTGGTTTAAGACCCCAATATTAAAGGAAGTTGAATCATTAAGGAGTATGTCACTGACCTGCCACCCCATCACCCCAGAGTGTGCAGCATGTTTCACACCAGCAGGGACATGTGCCAACACAACAGAGCACCCCACAATTCAGAAAGTTAACGCTGGGACATTCCTACCCTCTGCTCCTCAGATCCCGCCAGTTTCCAAGTGCCTCACAAACCCATCCTAAGGGGAACAAACACTCTGTGACTTGGAAATGCATGGGATGTATCCACTTGTTCCTCCCGCCTTGGCAGCAGGGCACTCTGTCACTGGACAGCCCTCATGATCGCAGGCTGACTGGGGCCTGCCCCACATCACAGAGGATTAGGGCACATCCCCAGGAAAAGATCCAAATTCAAAACTGTATATATGGGGACTTGGGCTGGGGATCAGTGGCACAGAACCTGTCTGGCATGTGGGAGGCACTGGGTTGCATCCTCAACACCCTATGAAAGGGAACAAATAAAGGTCTATTAACATCAAAAAAATTATTTAAAAAAAATGCTTGTATGGTTTCTACTGATCACAGGTTGCTTTTGTACCACTGTAGAAACAAAGGCACTAATCCAGCCCACAGGAGTTGAGAACTGCTTGTCTTATGACTCTACCACATTGGACCTGTTCAGAATCACCCACTGCCTTGAGCCGTCACATCTCCTAACACACCTTTGACTTTCGTGAGCTTGACGGCTTCAAAGATTACTGGCCAGTTCTTCAGCATCAAATCCCAGTTTTGGCTTGCCTGACGCTGATTAGATTCAGGTTAAAGTCTCTGGCCAGCCTCACAGAAGGAATGCTATGCATCACATCCTCTCAGGTGGACACAATTTCAACTTGTTCCACTCCTGGTGATGTTCACTTGGTCTCTTAAGTTAGTGTCTGCTTGGGCTCTGCACGATGAACTTATTCCTTTTTCCCTTGTAACTCACAAGCCTCCTACAGACAAATAATGAAGTTATATAAATTTCCCATTCCTCAAACTTTCAATTTATTCACTTTTATCAGTATGGTCTCATCTTTTCTGCTTTTCTTCAAAGAGTAAGAATTCATTACTATTATTTACTCGGATGATTTAATTGTCCCAGGTTTGGCAGGTAGGAATCCCTTCAAGCTGGGTTCTGTGTCCTTTGGACATGTACTCATGGTTTTTCATAGTCTCTGCCACAATAAAATATTCCAACATTGTCTCCTACTTTCCCTGCACCATCCCAGAAATGGGACATTTTTCCCAGAAATTCTATTTCTTTTCAAGAGGATTGCTACACAAAAGCCACCTGGCATTCTACTGGCTTGGGAGGCTGAGGCAGGAGGATTGTGAATTCAATGACTGCCTCAGCAACTTAGCACAACCGTGGCTCAAAATAAAAAAATAAAAAGGGCTGGGGATGTGGATCAGTGGGTATGTGGCCCTAGGTTCCATCCCTGCTATAAAATAAAAATAAAAAGCTGGTATCTGGAAGCTCATTGGTAACCGGGTCTGTGTGTATACATAGGACTCATGTATTTGCACACAGGCATACACATCTCTAATGCAATGTGTGTATGTATACATAATCTACATACAGAGAAACTGAGTTCACACTGATGCCTCCTGCGACCCACTCCCCATGTTCATTCTTACTTCTTTCCTTGTTCACAGCTCTCTTCTCCAACAGAGAAGCCCAGCCTCCACCACCCTTGATAGACTTACTTGCACATCAAGCCTCTCTTGCTCCCAACCTCCACACCCAAGACACACCCTGCTCACCCTGTGCAACCTCTTCCTTGATGACCGGCACCTACACCACCCTTACCTGCCCTATGGGATGACTTTCCCCAGCAGAAGGAAGGACATGTGTAGTTTTACAGCAATTATTCTTTGGCTAGTCCCCTGACCCTTTAAGGGTTTGTTATTTGGTGTCAGACGACAGAGCAGGGACAGGAAGGCTGTCCTGTCTGCTAGATGGAGCGCTGACACTTAATACAGATCCCACAGGCAGCTTAGCAGAGCTCAGTGGAAGAAAACAGCAGGCTGGGGTAAGGGCACTTAAGGCTGTGTTTTCAAAAGACTGGTGAAATGCCACATTTGTCTAGCAACTATAAAAAATCCTGGTGGAGACACTGAGGAAGACTAGAAAGGAGCCCATCCCAGGAGGCGCTTCTCAGACATCTCTGACAGAACCCATGCAGACGTTGTAACAGCAGCCTGGGGGACTCTAGGTGACATGGAATGAAGAGAACAGGGAGAGTGTGCAGCACCTGGACAGTCACAGAGGGGTGCTGAGTTTTGAGGCAGAGTGGGAATTTCTCTCACATGCTTCTGGAAAGGTCTGGAGGTCTGTGTCAACCCGGACCCTTCAACTGGTGGGCAGGTGGGCAGAGCAGCAATCAAAAAGCCACAAGGGGACTTCCAGCTTCAGTTCCAGCATGCAAAGAGCTTGGGAAGCACCCCTCCCATAAATACAAGCAGAGGCCAAGCAGACTACAAATCACAGGCTTTTCTTGGACTCATCGGAGAACTGAGGTCATGGGTCAAAACATAATCCCCAAAGCTAAAGTGGCACAGGTAATCCGAGGGACACAGCTGGGACCTGCTCCCCTAGTGCTGAGGTCATAAACTGCAGGACACTTGAGTCCTGAGTCTCACTGTGCGAGGGCCTGACTGAAAGAGAATAAGAAAGCCCTGGTGCTGCGATCTTAAGGGACCCCAAGGCAGCACAGGTGTTCTCACCAGAACCCCACCAGTTCCCACTGAAAGACCCCAGGGACACCTGCCCAGCTCTCTGGACAAGGGAAGAATAAGGCCATGAGGCATCCTCAGGGCCTCACCCCAGCTGGGCAAAGTCCTTCTCTGGCTCCTGTGTCCCCTCTGGCTTTCCTGTCCCCACAGGGGTGGGAGGAAGTGGCTAGAAAACTCTTGGGAATGTCACAGGCCAGGGTCACACGTCCACTGATGACTGAGATTGATTGATGATTCTAGGACCCTCCCCCTTGCCAACAGCAAAAGCTCCAGGATAAATGAGAGCACATGACAGCTCAAAGAGCAGGGAGACTGGGAAGTTCTTAACCCAGGGACAGAGGGGAGACACAACCAGGGACATGGAGGAATGTGAGGCCTCTGGTACCTTCAGCTACAGGAAACTGCAAAGAACCAAGTCCCAGCAGAGTAGCAAAACACACACGGAAGATGATTTCCTCACTTGTTAGTATTTATTTATATATATGTATAAATAATAAGTTGTTTATATACCATAATAAGTTTTCTCTCTATATATATAGAAAAACATGCCAGTAGGCAAGAAAATACACATGATTAAAAGATAGGACTGGGGAGATAGCTCAGTCGGTAGAGTGCTTGCCTTATAAGCACAAGGCCATGGGTTTGATCCCCAGAAACCAGAAAGAAAAAGAAAAGATAAAGCATGCATCAAAATGACACACAGATAAGACAGATCTTGGTACTTTGAGAGAACTTTTAAAATAAGTGCGATTTATAGGTGAAGGGCTCTAAAGAAAAGGTATAGAGTATGGAAGACTAGGTCATGAAAGCAGACAGATGGAAACTCTAAGAAATGAAAAACAAAATAAATAGAAATAAACAAAAATGAAGATTGCCCTTCATGGCTCATCAGTAGATGGGACAGTCAAGAAAACAATCAGTGAACTTGAAGACAGATCAACAGAAACCCCCCCACACACTGAAAAGCCAAGAGTGAGACAGAGACATAGGAAGTATACAATATCTGACTGCTGGGGATAATTCCCAAAGATAGAAGGACCCCAAACTGGAAAAACAGAAGAAGAGGAAAGCAATCATGTGAAGCAATAATGACCAAGAATTTTCCAAAATTAATGACACACCCCAGATCACAGATCCAAGAAGTACAGAGAATACCACGCAGAAAATTATAAAAAAAAAACAAAGGAAAAATATTTACAAATCTACACTGAGGTATATCATATTCAAATTGCAGAAACAAAAAGAAAATCTTTAAAGAAGAGGGGGTGTGAAGCAGACAGCCTAGGAAGAACACGGTAATTATAGCAGACGACTCCAAACATGCGATCAAGGGAGTTGAAATAAGGTGTTGAAAGAAATGAATCACAAACCAATAAATCTAAATGAAGTGAGGATTTGTTTTGGGGGGGATACTTGGTATTGAATCTAGGGGTGCTCTACCACTGAACCACATCCCCAGTTGTTTTATTGTTTGTTTAGAGACAGGGATTCAAAAATTGCTGAGGCTGACCTCAAAGATGTGATCCTCCTGCCTCCTTCTACCAAATTGGTAGGATTACCAGCAAGGACCACCATGCCAGGCTGTGTCCAGTGAAATTATCCTTCAAAATTGAAAATGAAAGACTTTCTTGAAAAAGAACAGGAAATCCATTTCCAGCAGACCTAACCATCAAATTCGTCAGAGAGAAAGAAAACACATAGGTCAGTAGTTCTAAGCTACGTAAAGAGAAGAAGTGTGTCTCAGGAAATGAATGAGGGTAGATTCAAATTTCTTATTTTTCCTATCCCTAAGCAATTGAAAAGAAGTATTTGAAGGGTTAACAAAAATTTTATTGAGTGATTACACTATGTAAATAAGTGAAATGGATGACAATGTCAGAAAAGATGAGACAGGATCTGGGAATACTATATCTGCATCTAGGCCAAGCATGGTGGTGCACACCTACAATCCCAGTGGCTCAGGAGGCTGAGGCAGGAGGATCACAAATTTAAGGCCAGCCTCAGCAACTCTGAGACCTTGTCTCAAAATAGAGCTACAAATAGACTTGGGATATGGCACAGTGCTTAAGCGTCCCTGGGTTCAATCCCAAATACACACACACAAAAAAATCTACATTTCATGTGAAACAGCATAATATTTGTAGACACAGATTAATCTGGAAATTATGTTCCAAACCAGAAATATATACTACAAATTCTTTTCAACCTACTGTTGGCAAGCTAACAGATAAATGGCATCACCAAGCATTCAACTGCTAAAGAAGTCAGGAAAAGTGGTTCAAAAGAAAAAGAACAGAACAAGGAATAGAAAACAGTTACCAACCTGGTAGAGATTCATCTAACAATGCCAACAATCACTTTACATGTGAATGGCCTAAATACACCAACCAAAAACACCCAGGGATTTTCAGAATGGATTTAAGAAAAAAAAAAGAAGGAAGAAAAGAAAACCAAGCCCACAAGAAACCCATGTCACAGTCACACAAAGGAAAAGGAAAGGGGTGGAGCTAGGGATGTAGCTCAGTGGCAGAGTGCTTGCCTAGTATGCCCAACTCCCTGACTTCAATTGTTCACACCACAAGAAATTCCACCAGCAAACAGGATCCACCAACATATAAAAGAAATTATACCTCATGACCAAGTGGGACTTGCTCCAAGTATGCAACAATGGTCCAGCATTCTAAAATTCATCAATATAGAAGTAGGGGAGGAATCACAAACTTATTCCAATTGATACAAAAAGCATTTGACAAAAATGGAACACCCACCCATTCATGATTAAAAGAAAAAAACACAGCAAATGAGGAATTAAGAACTTGTCTAACTTGATAATATCATTTACCTTCTCGCCCCCAAACCCTACAATTAACATCACACTTACAGAGAAACTCAACACTTTCCTGATAACCAGGAACAAGGTAAAGACAACTTCTCCTATCACTCCTTTTCAACATCACACTGAAAGATCCAGCTAATATGCTAAGACGAAAAGAGGAAACAGAAGGTATACAGAGAGAGAAGAGAAATAAAACTCTGTTCAAAGATGACATGCTTTTCTTTAAAAAATAAAGGAAAGAATCAAGGAAAACTTAAGGAACTAAGAAGCACAGCAGAGCTGCAGGGAAGAAGAATAACAGGACAACTGCTTTCCAACACTCCAGCAAAGGCCGGCTGTAACTTGGGCGGGGTGGGGGGGACGCGGAGTAGACACCATTGACAAGCCAGAGAAATGCAGAAGAAAGGAAACAAACCCGAGGCAAGGCCATCCTGACCCCGTGTCTCCCAAGAAATCCCCACCTGCGACTCACCCTGGGCTGGGAGCTGCGAGTCGCCCACCCCGCCCCCCCCAAGCCCCTTACCGCTGAGGCCGCCGCGCCCCTCGCCTTACCCGCCACGCTGCTCTAGGATGAAGGAGCAGCTGCTCCTCTTGGTCACCCAGAGCTTCAGGGCGTCCTTCAGCAGCACCTCGTCGGGCTTCTTTCCCTTTCTTCTGGTGCCCCTGTTCACGTAGCCGGGGCCAGGGCCGCACGTGGCCCAGCTCGCTCTGGAGGAGGCGGCGGCAGAGGCTGCACGGGAAACGCAGGCCCGCGGGTGCCCAGCGCTCGCACTTCCGCAAGCGCAGCAGGAGGAGCGCTCCCGGCGAACACCGCGCGCCGCGCACCGGCCCCGCCCCGCGCAGCCCGCCCAGCCGTCCAGGCAGCGTCCGCGGCACCCCCGAGCCCCTCTCAGCCCAGCAGGCTGCAGAGGCGCCTCCCGGGTTTCTGGGTCCCAACCCCGGCTGGGAGCGACGGGCGCAGCGGTCAGTGAGATCCCAGGCCTGACCCACCCCCACCACCCCCTTACCGCTGAGGTGACCAATCCCCTCGCTGTGCCCCGGCGCTGCTGTGGCATCTAGTAGCCGCTGCTCCTCTGGGCCACTCAGAGCTTCAGGGTTCTTCACCAGGACCTCCTTGGGCTTGAGCCACATCCCGGGCGATCCGGCTACACTGTGGGGAGCCGCTTCACATTGCCCGGTCACCAGCAGGACCGGGCCCAGTTCGCTCTGCAGTAGGCAGCAGCAGCAGTAGCGCGGGTATGGCACATTCGCAGGTGCCCAGCGCTGGCAGTTCCAGGAGCCGCCCGCCGCCCCGCCCCCATCCCGCCCAGCCTCGCGGCGGCCCCGCCCCAGGTCGCCCCCACCCCGCCGATTCCCGCTGCGCCTTGGGGGGGGGGCGGGTTTCTGCATCCCAGAGGCCCGACTCAAGGTTCCCAAGTGGAGGAAGGAGGTCTGATCCCGCTGACAGGTCCCCTCCTTCCCTTCCCCGCACAGATAGCGGGGAGCGCCTGGGCAGTGGCCTGGCTCCAACCCCCTGGTGGCAGCTCCTGGGAAAGAGCTCAGGGTGGCGGGAGCCGCCCCACATGCCTCATTCCAAGAGTTGGAGGAAGGACCTGGGGAAGAGATGTCTTGCTCTCCAACTGCGGGCTTGACCAGCCCAGAGCCCTTTATCTCGGGAAGTACAGAAGGCACTAATGCAAACCAGTAAAGCAAGTGTGTTTGGGTTTTAAAGAACATTTTGGAGATCTCCCAAAAATAGCATGAAAAATAAAACAGTTATGTTCGGACTTGTTAGCACACTTTCTTAAAGATTTATTTTAATTCACACATACTTTTCCATATTTATGGGGCACTGACATCCTTGTCTTGTTCAAATTTTTAGAGGGATGCTTCAAATTTTCTCCATTTAGAATTATGTTGAGAATATCATGCTAAGTGAAATAATCCAAACCCCAAAACCCAAAGGCTGAAAGTTTTCTCTGATATGTGGACAGTAATTAATTCACAGTAATAGTGGGGATAGGGAAGAATAGAGTTAATTTATATTAGGTAGAGGGAAGTGAAGGGAAGAGAAGGGGGATGGGTGCAGAAATGATAGTAGAGTGAAAGAGACATTATTACCTCATGTACATGTATGACTGTATGACCAATGTGAACCTGCAATATGTGTAACCAGAAAAATGAGAGATTGCACTGTTTATGTATGATCTATCAAAACATATATATGCATTCTACTGTCATGTACAACTAATTAGAGCAAATAATGTTAAAAATTTAAATAGAAATATGTTGGCCTTGGGTTTAGCATATATGGCTTTTATGATTTTGAGGTATGTTCTTGGTATCTAGTTTTTCTAGTGTTTTGAGCATGAAGAGGTACTGTATTTTGTCAAATGCTTTTTCTGCTTCTATTCAGATAATCATATGATACTTGTTTTCAAGTCTACTGATATGATGAATTACATTTATTGATTTCCATATCTTGAACTATCCCTGCACCCCTGGGATGAACCCCACTTGATCTTGGTGCATAATCTTTTTAATATGTTTTTGTATGGGAGTTGCCAGAATTTTATTGAGAATTTTTGCATCTATGGTCATCAGGGATATTGGTCTAAAGTTTTCTTTCCTTGATGTGTCTTTGTTTGGTTTTGGTATCAGGGTGATATTAGTCTCATAGTATGAGTTTGGAAGGGTTCCCTCCTTTTCTATTTCATGGAATAATTTGAGGAGTATTGGTGATAATTCTTCTTTGAAGGTCCTGTTGAACTTCGCTGAGAATTCATCTAGTCCTGGGCTTTTCTTAATTAGTAAATTTTAATAGCATTTTCTATTTCATTACTTGAAATTGTTCTATTTAAATTGTGTATGACCTCCTCGTTTAGTTTAGGTAGAACATATGTCTCTAGAAATTTGTCAATGTCTTCAAAATTTTCTATTTTATTAGAGTACAAATTTTCATAATATTTTCTAATTATCTTCTGCATTTTATTTATGTCCACTGTGATACTTCCTTTTTTAAATCAATTATTTTAGTAATTTGGGTTTTCTTTCTTCTTCTATTTTTTAATGTGGCAGTGTCAGCAGTAGCAGCAGCAGTGTAGGTGGCAACCACGCATCCAAGGCAGCATGGAGAGCAGTAGACCTCCAGACGATGGTGTCTGAGACAACAGCAGCAGCAGCACCTGGAGAAAAGGCCTCCGAGCACCTGCAGCAGTGGTGTCAGTGGCAGCTGTGTCCCAAGAGAAAACCTCTGGCTGATGGTAGTGGTGCACATGGGAGAGGCAACAGTGGAAAAGACCTCCCAGCATCCATGGCAGCATGAGCAGCAGTGGCACCCAGAGACTACACCTCTGGGCATCTGCAGCAGTGGCCTCCTCAGAAATGTTTTGAGTACCCAGTCTACCTCATGTTCTGCAATTATCTAGTCTGTACTTACATGTTAAAAGGAGGAACACGGGGTTTTTCTTAGCTTCTGTTCTTTCAGTAAACACAGTGATCAAAGAAATAAGGAGGTCTCCCTTCTACTAGCTTGATACTCTGCATGCAGGAATCAGAAAGACTGTCACTGATTGGAAGGTCTTGCTGCTTGGTGTCTTGTTTTTGCAATATTTTTGGAAAAGTGTTGACCCTGGAGTGCCCTTCCTGACAATGTGGCCCTCAAGACTATCCACATCCTCTTGGTTTAGTCACATAAACATAGCCCAGTCAAACCAGATGGATGGTGCTCTGTGGTAGAAAGAGGCCAGGCCCTGGAATCTGGGAGATGGGATGAATCCCATGCCTTCTGGACACTTGCAAAGGAAAAGCTAGCCTCCTCCTCACATGTAGAAGTGGGTAATGGCAGGATTAATGAACAGCATGGGCCTTGGAATCTGGCAGACACTGCTGGACTTCATGGACAATGTCCTTTTCCAGTTCTGTGAATATGTGTGCAAATCTAATGAGAATTCAATGCACATACACACATATATACAGATATATCCAATGAAGAAAGTCATCCCAGCTACCCAGACTTGACCACCAAATGATAGCCTGTGATAAAGTCCAACGAAGGGGTAGACTATGTAAACAAAAGTTGTCACTTTGCAGTTGCTAAAGTACTTAATGGAAGTTTCTCCTATACCAATATTTAGCAGCAAATATGTGCTTTTCTTGGTGAAAATACCAAAGACTAGATGATAGGATGGCCAATTAGTCTTCTTTATTTTCTTTTAATTCTGTGGTAAATGCATTAAACTCATTTAAAAGGTGAGCAAGTGAGAATGTGGACACCCCTTCTCCCCACAAAGAGAGCACTGCTATCACTGTGTGAGCACACAGCCTGCCTGAGATGTGCAGGTGCACCTGTTTGTATGTGTGTGTACAGGCAACAGGACATCAGAACACCTTCCAAATGGAGGCATGTATCATCATGGTAACTATCAATACCAAGGGCCAGGTGACCTACCTCACTTTCCTATGTACAGGTGCCCAGGAAATGACTGTGTGCTATCACAGGGATGCTGGGTCCCCACCCAGTCCAGGGTCAGAGAGGAGGGAGAGAGGAGACTGATAATCTTTATGCAGAGAGAGTCACCACTGTACAGAGCCACCCCACTTCCGCTTCTTTGGGAGAGGAAGGAGGGGCCCCACCTCCCACTCCATGCTGGCAGGGAGGTGTTTTCATGGGGTATCATTCAGAAAGTTTGGAGTGCACCCTGGAGTCAGGAGAGGGCCTTAAAGGACTGAACCTGACCCTGCAGTCAGTCTCACTGGCCACCCTATGCCTGCTGCACCAGGATGCCAAGCTGCAGAGGGACTGGTCTGTGCTGGCAGAGTTTCTTGGGGTCAGGAATGCAACAGTGTCTCCTGTGGGCCAAATGTGGCCCATCTCAGGTTCTAACACTGCCATCTGCAGAGGCCAGGGGAACTGCACCAGATGCCAAGGGCCCAAAGCAAAAGTACATCTCCCAGTAGGGCCACAAATTCAAGCCTCCATTTTAACCATCTGCTAGACCCAGCATCCCCAAAGCCAGCTACCTAACCATGACTTAGTACTGTTTCCTTA
This sequence comes from Sciurus carolinensis, assembly GCF_902686445.1. NCBI lineage: Eukaryota > Metazoa > Chordata > Mammalia > Rodentia > Sciuridae > Sciurus > Sciurus carolinensis. Next base: position 116,390 of record NW_025920347.1, read on the forward strand.
CCTCTCTCCATCCAACCCTGGGGGCAGCTGTGAGTGAGTGGGGGGGCAGCAGTGAGTGAATTGAGGGGGAGGCCCACACTACCCTCTGCAGTCTTCCAACCCAAGCAACCCAGGTGGGCAGGTTGCCTGCTACTCTGGCAGTAATGGGAAAGACCCAGCACTGAACACATTCACCTTGATGGAAAGAGGAATTTAAGGAGTCTCATAATTTCTTTGATCAAAAAAAAGATCTTGGGCTTGGGTTTTTCTTCTGGTCCAGGAAGTCATATTGCTCTCAGGCATGGAGGGAGAAAGGAAGGTGCCTTGGCCTCTTCCTGGTGTCAGGCTTTTGCTCAACTGAAGAGTGAACCACCTGCTGGTTCTCCCTCCTCAGGAAGAAAACCTTCACCCCAGTCACCAACCTGAGCCATTGGATGCCCATGTGGGAAAATTCTTCTGAGTGAGCTCCTAGTCTCTGAGCAGCACTGGTGAGGTGTGCAACCCACCTAGCCAAGAATGGAGTTCAGCATCCTCCTGGACCTCTGAGTGGCCTGCAGAGTGCTGGATGACACAAGAGAGCCCACCACACCAAGTCTTCAGCCAGCTTCCAGCTCTAGTGGGAGCCAAATGTAGAAAGTGGCAATAAGCCAGGAGCTGCTAAGTGTCCTACGCAGAGGGGCCATGCAGCAAGGACAGTGTCACATGCTTAAGGAGGCCCTTCCTGTCTTCTCAGAGAGAGTGACACTTGAGAGGACTCAAGGAATGACTAAGGATTAGGGTGGGTGAGGGTGACAGAGGAAGAGATCAAGGAGGAGGAAAGAGTAAAAGAGAAACAGAGGTGACCTTAAGGTAAAACCAGACATTGTCAGATCAATCTGAAAGGCCAGCAATCCCAGCTGGTCCTCAACTGCAAGAGTCCCCAGGGACCATCCACACCCAGTGCAGCAGCATGGTATCCACACCATGGTCATCTTTTAGATTGTACTTCTGCCACTATGTAAGAGAAGCTGGCCCTCCTCTCCACAGAAACACACATGCCCATGCTTTGCTCCAGATGGAGCCCCCACTCCATCAGACCTGGCCCATCATGTGGAACCCTGACTGGGCACATGGGACTGATGCCTTCCTCTAAGGCCAGACTTCTTCTCTAGAGAAGGCCCAAATGCCTTTGTCCATCATGAGCTTTCTCTTTTCTGTGAACCTCCTATGCTGGTAGGTGAGCAACCTAAGTTTGGAGCCCTGAGGACCATGCAGCCTGCTCATCTTTGCCCCTGGATGGATGGCCAGGTGTGGAGTCAGGGTCCATCTCTGGTCCTCACAAAGCCTACCATGGGTTCCAGTCTCTGGCAGAGCCCAGCAGAGGTGTTGTGGAGCATAAGGACATTGGAGGGCCTCCCTGACCTCAATGCCAATGCCTCAGAGACTTGCCACAGCCCCAGCATTATATGATCAATCACTGCTCGTGGTCTATGCAGAAAATCCCACAAGCAGGCTAACCTCCATCACCTCCCAGGACAGCCCAGCAGATGGCTGGAAAATCAAAATGTGCCCTTTAAGCAAACAGTGAACACTCTTCCTTTGAGGTGCCCCAAAAGGGTGGATTTTTACAGAAAGGCTTATTTTTTTTCTTTTGAGCAAGTTTGCTTGGGGTCAGGTTTCTGGAGTACTACAGGACAATGTACCCTTGAAGGTTGGTCCTAAACCCGTGGCACTTGGGTTTTCCTTTCCCCATCTTGGCTGGGGACTGTATGCAGGCTCCTGGTGGCCTCACTTCACTTCACCATGGGGCATGTGTGTAAGGAAATCATTAAACATATTTATAACATCAATAGACTTAAAGACAATAGAATGCAATAGAATGAAATTAAACCCCTATCTCTCACCCTACACAAAACTCAACTCAAAATGGATCAAGGACCTCGGAATCAGACCAGAGACCCTGCATCTTATAGAAGAAAAAGTAGGTCCAAATCTTCAACTTGTTGGCTTAGGATCAGACTTCCTTAACAGGACTCCCATAGCACAAGAAATAAGAGCAAGAATCAACAAGTGAGATAGATTCAAACTAAAAAGCTTTCTCTCAGCAAAGGAAACTATCAGCAATGTGAAGAGAGACCCTACAGAGTGGGAGAATATCTTTGCCAACCATACTTCAGATAGAGCGCTAATTTCCTGAATCTATAAAGAACTCAAAAAACTCTACACGAAGAATACAAATAATCCAATCAACAAATGGGTTAAGGAAATGAACAGACACTTCACAGAAGAAGATGTACAAGTAATCAACAGATATATGAAAAAATGTTCAACATCCCTAGTAATAAGGGAAATGCAAATCAAAACTACCCTAAGATTTCATCTCACCCCAATTAGAATGGTGATTATCGAGAACACAGGCAACAATATGTGTTGGTGAGGATGTGGTGAAAAAGGAACACTCATACATTGCTGGTGGGGTTGCAAATTAGTGCAGCCACTCTGGAAAGCAGTGTGGAGATTCCTCAGAAAGCTTGGAATGGAAACACCATTTGACCCAGCTATCCCACTCCTTGACCTATACCCAAAGGACTTAAAATCAGCATACTACAGAGATACAGCCACATCAATGTTCATTGCTGCTCAATTCACCATAGCCAGATTGTGGAACCAACCTAGATGCCCTTCAGTTGATGAATGGATAAAGAAACTGTGGCATATATATACAATGGAATATTACTCCGCAATGAAGAATGATAAAATTATGGCATTTACAGGCAAATGGATGAAATTGGAGAATATCATGCTAAGTGAGATAAGCCAATCTCAAAAAACTAAAGGACGAATGATCTCACTGATAAGCAGATGAGGACATATAATGGGGGGTGGGAGGGGTTAGCATTAGGTTTAGGGTTAGGTTTAGGGTTAGGGATAAGGAGAGCGGTAAGAATGAAGGAAAGAAGGACTGTATAGAGGGAAAAGAGGTGTGGGAGGGGTGGGGGGGAAGGAAAAAATAACCAAACATCATTGCCCTATGTAAACGTATGATTACACAAATGGTATGCCTTTACTCTATGTACAAATAGAGAAACAACATGTATCCCATTTGTATACAATAAAAAAAAAAGAGTCAAACCAATAAGAGGGTATCCAAATTAAGAATCTCAGGCACCCAAATAAAGTTTGAAATAGATAAAAAAAAAGTAGACTTAAAGACAAGAATCATGTGATTATCTCAATAGATGCAGAAAAAGCATTTGATAAAATAGTGCAACTCTTCATGCTCAAATCACTAGAAAAACTAGAGATAGTAGGAACATACCTTAACATTGTAAAAGCTATCTATTAGCCCAATGTCAACATCATTCTAAATGCGGAAAAAATTTAAAGCATTCCCTCTAAAAACTGGAACAAGTGAGGGATGCCCTCTTTCTCCACTTATATTCAACATCATCCTTGAAACTCTACCCAGAGCAATCAGATACAGAAAAGAAATTAAAGGAATACAAAAAGGAAAAGAAGAACTCAAATTATCACTATTTTCTCATGACATGATTCTATATTTAGGAGATCTAAAAAAATTCCACCACAAAATTTCTAGAACTCATAAATGACTTCAGCAAAGAAGCAGGATTAAAAATTGATACTCATAAATCAAATGCATTTCTATACATAAGCAACGAATCCTTTGAAAGAGAAATTTGGGAAAGTACCACATTCACAATAGCTTCAAAAAATACTTGGGAATCAGTCTTACAAAGAGATGAATGACCTCTACAATGAAAACCACAGAACACTAAAGAAAGAAATTGAAGGAGAGTTTAGAGGATGGAAAAATTTCCCATGTTCTAGGATAGTCAGAATTAACATTGTCAAATGACTATACTACCAAAAGTGTTGTACAGATTCAGTGCAATTCCTATTAAAATTCTAATGATATTCTTCACAGAACTATAAAAAAATCATGAAATTCATTTGGAAAAATAAGAGACCCAGAATAGCCAAAACAATCCTTAGCAAGAGGAATGCAGTGCAAGGCATCACAATACCAGAGGTTAAACTATATTACGGAGCAATAGTAACAAAAATGGCATGGTATTTGCACAAAAATAGGTACAAAATTAAAGACACAGAGACAAACCCACATAATTACAGTTATCTCATATTAGACAAAGGCACCAAAAACATGCACAGGAGAAAAGATTGCCTATTCAACAAATGGTGCTGGGAAAACTGGAAAGTCACATATAACAAAATGAAATCAAACCCTTATATCTCACCCTGCACAAAACTCAACTCTAAGTGGATCAAAGTCTTAGGCACTAGAACAGAGACCCTGCATCTAATAGAAGAAAAAGTAGGTCCAAATCTTTATCATGCTGTCTTAGGGCCTGACTTCCTAAACAAAACTCCTAAAGTGAAAGAAATAAAATTAAGAATAAACGGGACAGATTCAAACAAAAAAGATTCTTCTCACCAAAGGAAAAATCAATAATGTTAAGAGAGAGCCTACAGAATGGGAGAAAATCTTTACCACACACACACCTCAGATAGAGCACTAATCACCAGGCTATATAAAGAAGACAAAATCTTAACAACAAAAGACCAAATAACCCAATGAAGAAATGGGCTAAGGAACCGATGAGACACTTCACAGAAGAAGAAATACAATCAATCAACACATATATGAAAAAAATGTTCAACACCTCTAGCAATTAGAGAAGTGCAAATCAAAACTAAGATTTCATCTCACTCCAGTCTGAATGGCAAGATGAAAAAGAGAAGTGGGAAGGAGTGCGGGGAAGAAAAATAATAGAATGATACAAACATCATTACCCTATGTACATGTATGATTACACAAATGGTGCAACTCTACTTCATGTAGAGAGAAAGAACAGTTGTACCCCATTTGGGTACAATCAAAATTAAAAATAATAAAAAATAAGCAATAAAAATATAAGCAATAAATCTGTTGGTGAGAATGTGTGGAGAAAGTTACACTCATACACTGCTGGTGGGACTAGAGATTGGTGCAACCATTATGGAAAGGACTGTGGAGATTTCTCAGAAAACTTGGAATGAAACTGCCATTTGACCCAGCTATCCCATTCCTCAGTTTAAACCCAAGGGAATTAAAATCAGCATATTACATCAGACACATCAATGTTTATAGCATCTCAATTTACGATAGCTTAACTATGAAACCAACCTAGATGCCCTTCAACAGATGAATGGATAAAGAAAATAAATATACATATACATATACATAGTGGACTATTACTCAGCCCTAAAGTAGAATGAAATTCTGGCATTTGCAGGTTAATGGATGGAATTAGAGAATATGCTAAGCAAAATAAGTCAATCCCTAGAACACAAAGGCTTAATGTTTGTTTAGGATATGTGGATGCTGATTCATAATTGGGGATGGGTAGTGAAGAATGAAGGAACTTTGGATTATGTAGAGGCAAGTGAGGGGAGGAGTGGGGCAGTGGGTTCAGAAGGACAGTAGAATAAGACAGATATTATTACCCTATATACATGAATGATTACACTATTTGTGTGAATCAGCACCATGTACAGCCAGCGGAATGGGAAGTTATACTTCATTTGTGTATAGTGTGTCAAAATGTATTCTACTGCCATGTATAACTAATTAGGACAAATTTAGAAAAAATTAAAGAAAAGATAAGACAAATTAGCACAGCTAGACTTTCAGCAGCCTAATTCAATAAAAGTTGATTTCCTGTCCATGTAAAAAAATTACAGCCAAAGGCAATCACCAAGTGTTGGAATCCTCCTCACATGTGACCATCAATCCTATGGCCCAGCTGGGAGGAGGCAGATCATCCTATCTTTGTTACTGAGCCTAGCAGGAGACTCCAGAGTTCAGGCACTTGTCTAGGACACACCCAGAAGTGGGCTGCCGAACTGGGGTAGAAGGAGGGGACTTGAATCCAGGCCTGTGTCTTCCCATGACACCCTCCAGCCTCTGAGGGCTCAGAAGCCCATCCAGGATCACATTTTCCCAGGGCAATCAGAGGCAGAGAAGCTCAGGTTCACAAAAGCATTGCTGTTATATCAACTCTCCACACAACTCCAGCCGCCATGGGCCGTGAATTCTTTGCAATTTCATTGGGTTTCATGTTCCTATGCTAAACAGCAGGCTCTTACAACTGAAAAACAGTCTCTAAGGTCACTATGAGGGCCATTTCCCTTGTCCACTAAGAGCCAAGGCTCTGGGAAGAGCACAGGGCGCACATGCTGAGTACTTAGGAGTCTTCCAGCATCAAGAGTTTAGGCTGTGGAGGATGGGCATGATTCTCACCAGCTGAGCCAGGCAGACCTGCCAGCCAGCACGTCAGTGTTTAAGGACTTCTGTCTCCTACAATTTCACTAATACAAGTTATATTAAAAAGCTGACTGGCCCCTTTACAAATGGAAAAGAGGAGAGGGTGAAGCTTAACGAGAATATCATAGCACAGTTCCTACTGGGCCTGCTTATGATGGCTTGCCCTCACAGATGCTGCAGAAGGCCTCCCTCAGCTTTGCTCTAAATACAACATGTGTCATAATGAAATTCCCATTCTAATCTGCTGTGATCCCCTTAATAAGGAAAACCAGAGGACCGTGCAGCAATTCTACTTATAATCCTCTAAATCTAGGTAAATCGCACACATTTAAAATTTCTATACAAATAATGTCATGAGTTACTAAATCAGTCTATTTGGTCTCCATAATGAGACCACTTAACAGAGAGCACCAAGGTGCGCCCAAGTGCTAGGCAAAGACTGGGGATAGGGGCTGTTGGCATAGATGGTGCAAAACCCATAGCTGGCTTCCCTGATCTTCCTGAGACCATTCAAAACTGAGAAGAGAGAGGCAGAAGGGGTGTGACACCTGCGCCTCCAGGAGGAGTTATGGAAACCCTCTGCATCCCCTTGGTTTAGGACACTTGTATTTTGGGGGGACAGTCATACTTTTTAATGTCTAAATTGAAATTTGGGTGGAAATGGTTCGCTGTTTGTGGTGTTTGCAAGAAACACAGCTTTCCAGAAGCAGTGGTTTTTGAAAGCAAGTCAAAGTAATATAGGATTTTCCTTTGTTATTATTGGGGCCTTTTACACTGGGGGAGACTCCATTTCCTCTCTCTCTCCAAAGCATATTCCTTTCTCGCTCTAATTGAATTTAGGACCTCTTTCCCCTTTTCTTGTCCAGTTGCTGAAGATACAGCAGTGTAAAAAAACAAAACAAAACAAAACCCTGGCTAGTGTCTTTTTCTGCCACACTAACATGGTACAGGACTTAACAGAGATTTTTAAAAACTGGCGGATATGCCTAATTTTGCAGTCAGTCAGCAGGGGAAGCACAAGTCATCATGCAGCTAAACCTGAGCTTCCATGACATTGTGGATAATTTCTTTACAATTCCATGATACAGACAAAAAAGCCAAGGGGATTTCTTGCTCTATTAAGAGCCCTGAAATACATGTATTTGCCAAATGGAAAGGTGCAGAATTAATTGGAAAGGGGATGGAATTTTTATTCCTCAACTCCCTTGGGTGTTTTATAATTAATAGATATTTGTGAAGCCTTTGGTAAGTATGAAGTGCCATATACACACTGAACAAAACAAACGTCTTTATTACCCTTTTGAGCAAGGGTAATAAGAGCTTAAATTTCTTTCTTTCTTTCTTTCTTTTTTTTTTTTTGCAGTGCTGAGGATTGAAGCCAGGGCCTTGTGCTTGTGAGGAAAGCACGCTACCAACTTAACTATATCCTCAGCCCAAGAGCTTAAATTTCTGAATTTCTGCAGGGTTATTTTTATTGCATGAACTGTAGCAATGTTAAATGAAGAAAGGCAGCTGTCCCTTGAATGGAATTGCTGAAACTCTGATCTAGGTCCTCTCCTGACTGCAGTCCTGGGCTGCCCAGCTGCCCTTGGCTACACAGAAGCTTGGGATCCTGGAGTTCAGGAAGGAGCTAAGAGGGGCAGCTGCATTTGTTTTTGACTTTTAATGAATAGAAAGAAAAGAAAAAACAGGGCAACAGTTCCAAGCTGTTCTGGAAAGACAGGTTTTACCAGGATAAAAAGTGCACACTGGTTCTTTAGAGCAAAAGGTAGTGCCACTGAGGGACACTTGATTTTAGGGTTTTTAAGTATATATGATCTGGGTGCAGTGAACCATGCCTGTAATCCCAGTGACTTGGGAGGCTGAGGCAGGAGGATACTGAGTTCAAAGTCAGCCTAGGCAGCTCAGTGAGGCACTTAGAAACTCAGTGAGACTCTGTCTCTAAAGAAAATATAAAACAGGGACTGGGGACATGGCTCAGTGTTTAAGTACCACTGAGTTCAATCCTCAAAACCAAAAGAAATAAAAGAATGTATCAATTGATTCTTCTTATTCTTCTTTTAAATATAAATGTGCACTGATGCTTATTAGCCAGGAAAAGGCTCAAACAAATCTCTGATATATTTTCAGAGTCCAAGGAAGGATGACTATTAGGAAATTGCATAGGGTCCCCATTAGGGAAGAAAGGGCACATAGGCAGGGTATTCACCCTCCTGAAAATAGGGAAGGTTGTATTCCTGCACCTGATATTGAGTCCATTGTATTTCAAGTGCCACACATCACTGCAGATCTCAGTTAATCTCATACCATCACATCTGTTAATTTGAATATTTCAGTGAGTCTGGCACTATGGGAGGTGGATAATACAAAGACAGCAGTGTGCTCATTGTGGAGAGCACTGAAAAGCAGGTACTGAATATTCATTCATTCATTACTCAAATATTTGCTGAGTTCCTTCAAAGTGGGTCAAAGTCATAACACTTACACAGTCTCTACACTTCTGCAGCAGGTATAGGATGTATAGGAATGTGTTTGATTTATGGGTATTGATTTTTTATTCTTCTACTTTGCTGAATTCATTTATAAGTTCTTGAAGATTTGGGGTGGAACTTTTTGGATTTTCCAGATATGGAATCACGTCATTGGCAAATAGTGATAGTTTGATACTGTTTCCTTCTGGAATGCTTTTAGTTTTCTCAAATTTCAGCTATGGACTATTATGAGTTAATTTTCATAGGAGGTTAATTTTGTGTCTACATGGGAGGTTCATTTTGTGTCTACATGCATTTCACTCCATACAGTTTGCAAACACTTGTTGCACCCTCTCCTTTTTGAAAACTATCATTTGATCTTGAATGCTACTTGTGCAGCAGTCCCTCACTAGAAAATTGTGTTGTGTAGTTAGCAACGATAAAATAGTATAGTTACAACTGTGGGTGAGGATATTACAGCAAGATGATTTTCCTCCTCTCTATTGGCAAGCAAAGACAATTTATATGACAAGTCTTTAAAATATTTACATCCCTGGTGTGCTGCTATTGATGGCTCCTGCTGCTATCCTGAGATCCATGTGGTTCTGCCATCCACAGGATCGTCTGTCCCTCTGCTGAAGACACCATTTAACCAGCAGGATCTGACTTCACACCTCATAACATACTTGACAAAAGAAATGAAGGTCCACTGGTACCACAAGTGAGTATGTGGGCAGCATCTGTGGCCCAGGCACATGGATAGAATAGTACTTGGTGGCCAGTGCCACAGCATTGCTTGGTCCCTCACAACTTTAGTTCTGAGCCATCTTCACAGTCTTGAGCTGGGGTGAGGTAGAGTTGTCAGTAGGGAGGGCTTGCAAGGGATGAAGGAAAAATGCCTGCAGGTGATAGAATATCCTCATGTCCAGGGCTGCTCCTAGTTTACCTCATGTGGGAGCAAGCAGGGAGATAAGACAGAGCACAATCTTGCACCAGGTGCAAATTCCCAGCATGTTCCATTAGAAAAACAAGGGCCCAAACATGCCCAATAACTGAAATGTTGCAAGAAGCAGCCAGTCAAGCCACATAGGAAGAGTCATCTCTTCTGCTTCTCTGGGTGGGTCCCGTCACTGATGAAACAACTGCATGGAGCTGTCCCTCAGAAAAACACAGGGTTTCCTGCCTCCTGGGTTTTGGCCCTTCAGATATGAGCTGCAGGCTTGCACCTGAGACCAACCAAGTGGCACCTAAGTCCCAGAGTCTGTGTGTCAGGAACACCATCCCCCAAACACAAAGCTGCAGATATGAGGACCTGAGGAGGGACAGATGGAGCCTGCTCTGCCTTGTTGTCCCTTGAGAGTCTATTTCCCTGTGCCCATGACCAGGACTTCTGTAAATCTTTCACTTATTGCCAGCTCACAGTGACACTGGGAAATGGTCTACACATGCCTATCCAAACAGATTGGCCTCTCAAATGTGGAATAGAGCTCATGCTGCCTTGGGAGGCAGGACTGGCACCTTGTCCTTCAGTCAAGATTTAAGAATCCATGTGAGGTGGAGTTTACCATTTCACCCATTTCCCAGTACACAGCACAGTCACACTGGAGTGCAGCTGGCACAACCATCTTCCTCCAGAGCTCTTTCACCTTGTGAAACTTAAGTTCTGTCCCCACTGAACACTGGCTTCAGGCCCTTGCCAAGGCCCTGGATGCACCAACCTACACCATCTCTGCGGCCTCCTCTGAGTGGGACCCCACTGTGTCTGTCTTCCTGTGTCTGCTTCTTTCACTTGGCATGGCATCTTCAGGCTCATTTATGCTGTACCTGGGTCAGAAATTCCTTTCCCTTTTAGGGCTATGTAAATTCTGCCATATGGATAGACCACCTCATGCTTATCCATCCTCTCTCAGTGGACATGGGTTGCACACATCTGGCTGTTTGCATGATGCTACTGTGAGCTTGGTGAACACATATCTGCTCACACCCCTCCTTCCAAGTGCAATTGCTGGAGCATATCAGTTTCATTTTTAGGTTTTTTATGAGCTGTCATACTGTAAGAAGTATTTTGAAGTTTATTGTGTTGTGACAAGTATATTATACACTAATGTTGTGACTAGTATTATTATATACTAATGTGATATTTTAAATTAAGTACAGTTTAATTTTAGGAGGTGTTGGGTATGAGTTACTGATGTACTTTGTGAAATTTTAGTAACCCCTATGTCTCCTATGCCATTGGCATTAGGAAGCAAGGCGACACCACATGTGTAGTGTGCCCCCAGCAATGTGCTTCCAACATGAAAACTGAATTAAAATGTTGCTGTGTTTTCTCTACAGATATGCTAAGATTTCATCCAGGGAGCACACGCAGATAGGAGGTAGTCAGGAGATGGCCTGGCTACAGATGTGTAAGCCCATGTAGAAGGACAAAGGGAAATACACTTTCAAGATTTGTGACAATAGAGAGAACCATTATCACAAACACAACATCTCTGGACAAGGTGAGAGACATGCTCACCAGTGATTCTTCCAGATCCCAAAACAGAGATGTGCCAACAGTTCACCTGAGTGTGTTATGTACATTCAGAAAAAACCCCTTCTGGATAGTCCATTACTCATTAGGTCATTTTTCAATTTCATTGATCAACCCTATAGTGAAATATCTGTAGACAAGAGCTAAGCACTTCCACAGTTAATAACGTGTGAATCGTTTCCTTGGAGCCATCAATGAAGCCTTTGCAATGTTCCAGCAACTCAAATAAGACTTTCTTATGTGATTATTATTACATCAGAGAGCAGTCTGGGTGACTCATGGGCAATTTTGTCTATGTGACTGAATGTGTATAGATGCCAAAGTGACCCCAAGAATGTGCTCTTCTTGGAGCCAAAGTAGCAATTCAGGTGGTCCACTCTGTAGCAGAGCAGCATTATTATAAACTAGAAACCCATTTATGAGTTATCTTTCCAGAGTCATCACATCCCTGCTTACTTCAAATGATTAAAAGTTTCTAAAATCAATGTATTCATAGAGACACATCATACAGAACAAACTTTAAGTTAATGATTTGGGATTACCACAAGCTTGTCTGAATCTTAGAGGATTCAACCAAGCACAGTCCTGGCCTTCACTAGTGATGCATCATATCTGTTGAGTGGGTGCCTGAACAAGTAAGATAAACCCAAACCAACCATTCAAAATCAATCTAAAAATACGCAATGTGGTCTGGTGAATTTGGAGAAAGAAAGTAAATTTCTCCATCCAGTGGGTTTGCATGTCAGCTTTCCCTGGGTATTCCAGTCACTGTATGGTGCATTCCCCATTGCAGAACAGGCAGTGGAAGAGACCAGGAAAAGTCAAGGTCAGTGTTCTGTATGCATAGGGTCCATATCCCTATGTTAAGTCAATTATGAAAAAAAAATTTGGAAAGAAATTGCATGTGCACTGAACATGAGCAGACTTTTTTCCTTATCATTATTCCTTAAACAATTCAGTGTAAGTATGGTGTACACAGGGTTCACGAGGCATTAGGTGTTACAGGCAGCCTAAACATTATTTAAAGGTAATCAGATGCTAGATTCTTTGCAAATGCCATGCCACTTCAACCGAAGGGCTTGAGCACTGTGGTTGGTGTCTTTAGGGTCCTGGAGCCAACCCCTGGGGACTGAGGTAGACTGCACAGATCTGTGTTTTCAGAGAAGAGAGTGCATTCTTTGTTTTTGCTTGTGTGTGGTGCTTTTTTGACAGCATCATGTCTCAGTTCCCTTTTTATTCTCTTCTCCCCATGGAGTTTAGGGCTATAGTTTTTGCAAAAAAGAGTGAGTATATGTGGGATGATAATAGGATGACACATTACCATGGGTGGCAAAGGGTCCCTATTTTCCATGATTAACATTGTGTATCAGATAATAAGCAGCAAACATTCCTGCCCCAATCAAGCAAGTCCTGTGCAGCTCCAGACTCCTTCTAGACATGCTCTTCTTAATCTTGCTTTTTCTCCTTCCCATGTTCTACTTGCCTTCACAAAATCCTGCTTCCCATGTGGGGTCCCCTTTCCTCCTGCCTGGCTTGTGGGGTTTCACTCTTCTGTCACTCTTGGGCACACACCCCACTTTTCCTCTTGAGCATGTTCCCTGTCCCCTGAACACAGCCTGCTCTTCTGATCTGTGTGCCCATGGCCTTTGGTTCCTCCTTCACTGTGGATGTATATTCCCTGTCCCTGTTCTCACCCATGGGAGCACATTCTCCTTCCCATTTCCACATTGGTTCCACATGGTGCCAAGGAATCTCACTGTCAATGCATTCCCAACCCAGTTGCTTTCCTGTTGCACATTGCAACAAAGTTATTGGTGGCCTGATTGATGTGGTGTTTATTATGGAAGGCAGGTTGAGAGCAGGCTGCTGTGTGCATAGCTGAGGCAGAGTGTAGTCATGCAGGGAGGGTGTAACCCCATCCTCAGGGCAGGCACTGGAGTGCCACAGAGGGAATGTGATGTGTTGCCACTCAGCCCACAGGTCACTGTGATTTTCCCATCTGTCTTGCCTCTCTCTTGTCACTTGATAATTTCTACAATGTCAGTGGCCTTGCATTCTAGACATAAATCAGGGGTGAAGTGCCTGCCTCATGTGTGTAAGTTTGAGGGTTCAATCCTCAGCATGAAAAAGATAAAATTCACTCAAAAACAATACTCAGTATTCTGAATCCTCAAATGGCACTTCTGAGAACACAGAAGACACATGTCATTCAGGTACCTGCTTTTCTCATCCCTCAGGGCCCACCAGCTCTGATGACCCTCATTTGGCCACTTGGGAATAGCTGAGCAAGGAGGAGGTGGGTTCACACACCCACCTCCCTCATGTGAAGGCAAATCCCCCTTCAGCATGAGCAGTTACAGCATTTATGAAGCACATGAAAGAAGTTATCCACTGTAGTTCTCAGGGTCATGTTGGAATATATAATGAAAACCTTTTATTGGAGACTTAATTGGTTGCCTGTCAGTGGAATTATTGATAGCTGATTGGTACTTCTCTTGTTACTCCTGTGATTCTAATTAAATGTCACAGGGACATAGATATTTGAAAGGATTTTATTAGGCCAAAATACAAAAAAAATTAGGCCTTCCCTTTAGCAGCTAATGAAAGCACAAAGAGCCCCTGAGATGGAGTGATCAAGGCTCTTGTATGAAAATGTAATTGAGAAATTAACAATTGCCTTACCAGAGGTTGAAATGTTAAAAAAGCTTCTACAATGTATTTTCTGAACAGTTTGCTAGCTATCAGCTGATATAGTCTCTGAATATGTAAGAGGAATTGGTAAAAGAGACACATTTCTAAATTGGAAGGAATGAAGAAACGTTTATGTATCTGTCGTGACATACAGAGGTCAACTGCCCACACATTCTTTTTTTTTATTGTAAACAAATGGGATACATGTTGTTTCTCTGTTTGTACAGGGCGTAAAGGCATACCATTTGTGTAATCATAAATTTACACAGGGTAATGTTGTTTGATTCATTCTGCCATTTTTTCCCTTCCCCCCTCCCCTCCCACCTCTCCCCTCCATCTACACAGTCCTTCCTTCCTCCATTCCTGCCCCCCTACCTAAACCTAACTCCAACCCCAACACTAACCCTTCCCACCCCCCATTATGTGTCATCATCCACTTATAAGCGATATCATTCTTCCTTTGGTTTTTTGAGATTCGCTTATCTCACTTAGCATGATATTCTCCAGTTTCATCCATTTGCCTGCAAATGCAATAATTTTATCATTCTTTATGGCTGAGTAATATTCCATTGTATCTATATACCGCATTTTCTTTATCCATTCATCAATTGAAGGACATCTAGGTTGGTTCCACAATCTGGCTATTGTGAACTGAGCAGCTATGAACATTGATGTGGCTGTATCTCTGTAATATGCTGATTTTAAGTCCTTTGGGTATAGGCCAAGGAGTGGGATAGCTGGGTCAAATGGTGTTTCCATTCCAAGTTTTCTAAGGAATCTCCACACTGCTTTCCAGAGTGGCTGCACTAATTTGCAGCCCCACCAGCAATGTAAGAGGGTACCTTTCTCCCCACATCCTCGCCAACACCTGTTGTTGCTTGTATTCTTGATAATCGCCATTCTAATTGGGGTGAGATGGAATCTTAGGGTAGTTTTGATTTGCATTTCTCTTATTACTAGAGATGTTGAACATTTTTCCATATGTTTGTTGATTGCTTGTATATCTTCTGTGAGGTGTCTATTCATTTCTTTAGCCCATTTGTCAATTGGATTATTTACATTCTTGGTGTAGAGTTTTTTGAGTTCTTTATAGATTCTGGAGATTAGCGATCTATCTGAAGTATGATTGGCAAAGATTTTCTCCCACTCTGAAGGCTCTTTCTTCACATTGCTGATAGTTTCCTTTGCTGAGAGAAAGCTTTTTAGTTTGAATCTATCCCAGTTATTAATTCTTGCTTTTATTTCTTGTGCTATGGGAGTCCTGTTGAGGAAGTCTGGTCCTAAGCCGACATGTTGAAGCTCTGGACCTACTTTTTCTTCTATAAGATGCAAGGTCTCTGGTCTGATTCCAAGATCCTTAATCCATTTTGAGTTTAGTTTCGTGCATGGTGAGAGATATGGGTTGAGTTTCATTCTGTTGCATATGGATTTCCAATTCTCCCAGCACCATTTGTTGAAGAGGCTATCTTTTCTCCATTGCATATTTTTGGCCCCTTTGTCTAGTATGAGAAAATTGTATTTATTTGGGTTTGTGTCCGTGTCCTCTATTCTGTACCATTGATCCACCTTTCTATTTTGGTACCAATACCATGCCGTTTTTGTTACTGTTGCTTTGTAGTAGAGTTGAAGATCTGGTGTTGTGATACCCCCTGCTTCACTCTTTCTGGCAAGGATTGCTTTAGCTATTCTGGGTTTTTTATTCTTCCAGATGAATTTCATAATTGCTTGCTCTATTTCTGTAAGGTACATCATTGGGATTTTAATTGGAATTGCATTGAATCTGTATAGCACTTTTGGTAGTATGGCCATTTTGACAATATTAATTCTTCCTATCCAAGAACATGGGAGATCTTTCCATCTTCTAAGGTTTTCTTGAATTTCTTTCTTTAGTGTTCTGTAGTTCTCATTGTAGAGGTCTTTCACCTCTTTTGTGAGATTGATTCCCAAATACTTTATTTTTTTCGAAGCTATTGTGAATGGGGTAGTTTTCCTAATTTCTCTTTCTGAAGATTCATCACTTATGTATAAAAATGCCTTAGATTTATGTGGATTGATCTTATATCCAGCTACTTTACTGAATTCACTTATGAGATCTAAAAGTTTTCTGGTGGAATTTCCTGGTTCCTCTAAGTATACCATCATATCATCAGCAAATAGGGATAGTTTGAGTTCTTCTTTTCCTATTCGTATCCCTTTAATTTCTTTGGTCTGTCTAATTGCTCTGGCTAGAGTTTCAAGGACGATATTGAACAGAAGTGGTGAAAGAGGGCATCCCTGCCTTGTTCCAGTTTTTAGAGGGAATGCTTTCAGTTTTTCACCATTTAGAATGATATTAGCCATGGGTTTAGCGTAGATGGCCTTTACAACGTTAAGGAATGTTCCCACTATCCCTATTTTTTCTAGAGTTTTGAGCATGAAGGGGTGCTGTATTTTATCAAATGCTTTTTCTGCATCTATCGAAATAATCATGTGATTCTTGACTTTAAGTCCATTGATATGGTGAATTACATTTATTGATTTCCTGATGTTGAACCAACCTTGCATCCCTGGGATGAAACCCACTTGATCATGGTGCACTATCTTTTTAATATGTTTTTGTATGCCATTTGCTAAAATTTTGTTGAGAATTTTGCATCAATGTTCATTAAGGATATTGGTCTGAAATTTTCTTTCCTTGATGTGTCTCTGTCTGGTTTAGGAATCAGGGTAATATTGGCTTCATAGAATGAGTTTGGGAGAGTTCCCTCCTCTTCTATTTTCTGGAATACTTTGAGAAGTATTGGAATGAGCTCTTCTTTAAAAGTTTTGTAGAACTCAGCTGAGAACCCATCTGGTCCTGGACTTTTCTTTGCTGGAAGGCTTTTGATGACTTCTTCTATTTCATTACTTGAAATTGGTCTATTTAAATTGTGTATGTCCTCCTCATTCAGTTTAGGCAATTTATATGTCTCTAGAAACCTCTTGATGTCTTTGAAATTTTCTATTTTGTTGGAGTATAGATTTTCAAAATAGCTTCTAATTATGTTTTGTATTTCAGTCGTGTCTGTTGTGATATTTCCTTGTTCATTCCGAATTTTAGTGATTTGGGTTTTCTCTCATCTTCTCTTTGTTAGTGTGGCTAAAGGTTTATCAATTTTGTTTATTTTTTCGAAGAACCAACTATTTATTTTGTCAATTTTTTGTATTGTTTCTTTCATTTCAATTTCGTTGATTTCAGCTCTCAGTTTGACTATTTCCTGTCTTCTACTACTTTTGGTGTTGGTCTGTTCTTCTTTTTCTAGGGCTTTGAGCTGTAGTGTTAGGTCATTTATTTTTTGAGTTTTACTTCTTTTATTAAATGCGCTCCATGAAATAAATCTTCCTCTAAGTACTGCTTTCATAGTGTCCCAGACATTTTGATATGATGTTTCTTTGTGCTTGTTTACTTCTAAGAATTTTTAAATTTCCTTCCTAATATCTTCTGTTATCCATTCATCATATAGTAGCATATTGTTTAATCTCCAGGTGTTGGAGTAGTTTCTGTTTTTTACTCTTTCATTAATTTGTAACTTCCATCCATTATGATCTGATAGAGTACAAGGTAGTGACTCTATCTTCTTGTATTTGCTGACATTAGCTTTGTGGCATAATATATGGTCTATTTTAGAGAAGGATCCATGTGCTGCTGAGAAGAAAGTGTATTCGCTCTTGGTTGGATGGTATATTCTATAAATGTCTGTTAAGTCTAAATTATTGATTGTGTTATTGAGATCTATGGTTTCTTTGTTCAATTTTTGTTTGGAAGATCTGTCCAGTGGTGAAAGAGGCGTGTTAAAATCACCTAGTATTATTGTGTTATGGTCTATTTGGTTTCTAAAATTGAGAAGGATTTGTTTAACATACATGGATGAGCCACTGTTTGGGGCATAGATGTTTATGATTGTTATATCTTGCTGATTTATGCTTCCCTTAAGCAGTATGAAATGTCCTTCTTTATCCCTTCTGACTAACATTGGCTTGAAGTCCACATTATCTGAAATGAGGATGGATATTCCAGCTTTTTTGCTGAGTCCATGTGCATGGTATGTTTTTCCCCATCCTTTCACCTTTAGTCTATGGGTATCTGTTTCTATGAGGTAAGTCTCTTGCAGGCAACATATTGTTGGATCTTTCTTTTTAATCCAATCTGCCAGTCTATGTCCTTTAGTTGATGAATTCAGGCCATTAACATTCAGGGTTATTATTGAGATATGATTTGTATTCCCGGTCATTTGGTTCATATTTAAAATTTTTGACACATCTTGGTTCCTCCTTTATTTGACAGTTGCTTTAGGATAATTCCTCCCTGTGCTGATTTGCTTCTTTGTTTTTTATCTCTTCCTCATGGAATATATTGCTGAGAATGTTCTGTAATGCTGGCTTTCTTTTTGTATATTCTTTTAGCTTTTGTTTATCATGGAATGATTTTATTTCATTGTCAAATTTGAAGGTAAGTTTTGCTGGGTATAAGATTCTTGGTTGGCATCCATTTTCTTTCAGAGCTTGAAAAATGTTGTTCCAGGCCCTTCTAGCTTTTAGGGTCTGGAGTGGAAAATCTGCTGTTATCCGTATTGGCTTCCCCCTGAATGTAATTTGGTTCTTTTCTCTCACAGCCTTTAAAATTCTGTCTTTATTTTGTATGTTAGGTATTTTCATTATAATGTGCCTTGGTGTGGGTCTGTTGTAATTTTGTGTATTTGGAGTCCTATAAGCCTCTTGAACTTGATTTTCCATTTCATTCTTCAGATTTGGGAAATTTTCTGATATTATTTCTTCAAATAGATTGTTCATTCCTTTGGTTTGCTTCTCTAAGCCTTCCTCAATCCCAATAATTCTCAAATTTGGCCTTTTCATGATATCCTATAGTTCTTGGAGATTCTGTTCATGATTTCTCATCATCTTCTCTGTTTGTTCAACTTTGCTTTTGAGGTTAAATATTTTGTCTTCAATATCTGAAGTTCTGTCTTCCAGGTGTTCTATCCTATTGGTTATGCTTTCTATGGAGTTCTTAATTTGGTTTATTGTTTCCTTCATTTCAAGGATTTCTGTTTGGTTTTTTTTTCAATATCTCTAACTCTTTATTGAAATGATCTTTTGCTTCCTGAATTTGCTCTGTTAACTGTCGATTGGTGCGATCGTTCAATGCCTGCATTTGCTCTTTCATCTCATCATTTGCTTCCCTAATCATTTAAATTATGTACATTCTGAACTCCCTTTCTGTCATTTCTTCTGCCATGCTGTCGTTGGATTTTATTGATGTTACATCTAGATTTGTTTGGGGCATTTTCTTCTCTTGTTTTCTCATATTGTTCAGGAATCAGTGGGTCATTAAGATATTGCAGATTTCCTCTATCAACTTCTAATGTCCCTGAAGATTGCTAGTATATCCCCTCTTATCCTTCAGTAGCCTGAAGTCTTGGAGGAGGTTGATAATGCAGAGCTCCACAAAGAAGCTGCCTCTCTAGGGGTGGTGACCCTCAGGTGGCGTATATTCCCTGCCAGTGGTCAGAGGTGCCTCCACTTGTTGACCAATGGTCATCCAATGGGGAACTAGACTGTGGGCTGAGGCAAGGCCTGTTTGTGCCTGTGTCTCTGGTTTTACAGTCCCTGTGGCAAAACCTCTCCCAGTATGGAAGACTGACTCGGTGGGAATGTATCGCTGGTCAGTTGCCCTCCTAGAGGTTCCCCTCAATCTACAACTACCACCTGGGCTGGGCTGTCTTCGTCTGCAACCATCCCAGGGGCCCGGACCTACGTCCTGGGCCTGGGAGCCTCACCCTTCACAGGCGAGTCTCCTTAGGCTGCCTCTCCCAGAGAATCTGCCCGCCGCCCTGGAAACTTTGCTCCGCCCCTAGGCGTGTCTCTGTGCGGCTCTTCCAGCAATAAGCCACCTAGCTCCTGGGACCCTGCTGTGCACCAATCACCTGGATATGCAGTCCCTCCTCTAAGCCACCACCTGGAGCCCCGTACAATAGCTCCGAGACCCAGAGACCCGCCACACACCTCCTCCTCCGGACAGCCGCCCGGTTTCCGACTCGGTCACTAGGAGACCAAACAACTCACTTCGGGTCTCCTCCTCCTGCCAACCACCCGTAGCCCTAGGCAGTCACTCCAAGTCCAAGTGACCTGCCCTGTTCCTCCTTCTCCTCTTTGGGGTAGCCCCCCGGGTGTTCAGGAGCAGTGGCTCCAAGACCAAGTGACTCACCACGCTCCTCCTCCAGGCAGGCCACCGGTGTTCAGGAGCGGTCGCTTTTAGTCCAATCAACTCACCACTCGCCTCCTCCTCTGGCAACCACCCGTGGCTCTGATGCAGTCACTCCTAGACCAAGCGTCCCACCGCTCTCCTCCTCCAGGCAGGCCACCAGTGTTCTGGAGCAGTTGTTCTGAGTTCAAACAGCTCGCCACGCAGCTCCTCCTCTGGCAACTGCCTGTGGCTCTGATGCAGTCACTCTTAGGTCAAGCAACCTGCCGCGCTCCTCCCCTTCCTCCGGGCAGTACCCCTGTGTTCAGGAGTGCTCGCCCTGGGCTCAAACAGCTCACCACAGAGCTCCTCCTCTGGCAACCACCTGTGGCTCTCATGCAGTCACTCCTAGACCAAGCGACCCGCCGCGCTTCTCCTCTTCCTCCGGGCAACCCCCCGGTGTTCAGAAGCGGTCGTTCTGGGTTTAAACAGCTCGCCACGCAGCTCCTCCTCAGGCAGCTGCCCGGAGCCCCAGTGGTTGCTCGAGTCCAAGCGCTGTGCTGAGCCGCCTCCTCTACGATGATCCCAGTTGTCCGTGTTTACTGCTCCAGCGGGGGGAGGGGCGTCTCGCTGAGCAACTCCACTTCACAAATTCCCTGCGTTCCGGGGCTACCGCCTCATCCGGGATGCCTCCCCAATGTGAGAGACTCACCTGGCAGATTTGAGTTGGTCCCAAGTCTCTCACTATCTCCTCTTTTGAATCTTGCATCCTGGAGCAACGTGAAATGCAGCCGCCCTCTAGTCCGCCATCTTGGCCCCTGCCCACACATTCTTTACTGTCTTAGGCCTGGCTTATATCTGGGGATGAATAAAGCAGTCCTTTGGTTTCTGGGTGAGCTGTCATGAAACATGCCCTTCTCACACCTGCTGTTCTGTGACTGAATGGGAAGGGCTGTCAGAGCAGTATAGGATGGATCTCCAGGGTATGAAGGAAGCCCCCCTGAGGTATGTAGGGAGAACTCTCTGAAGTGTATAGAGCAGGCTCTCTGACATATGTAGGGAGGGCTCAATGAGGTGCATAGGGAGGGCACTGTGAAGTGAGTAGAGAGGGGTATATGAATTGGATAGGGAGGGGTTACTCTGAATTGTATAGGGAGGGCTCTGTAAAGTGTGTGAAGAACTCTCAGAGGTGTGTAGGGAGGGCTCTTTGATGTGTGCCAGAAAGCACCCTAAGGTATAGGCAAGGTTCTCTGAACTAAGTAGTGGGGGCACTCTTAGTTGTATAGGGAAGGATCTCTGAGCTATATAAGGAGGGCTCAATGAGTTATGTAGGAAGGACTATCTGTGTTATGTGGGAAGGATTTTTTGAAGTGAATAGGGAAGGTCTTATGAGTTGTCTTGGAAGGCTATCTCAAATGCGTTGGGAGGGCTCTCTAATGTGTGTAGAATGGCCCTCTAAGTTGTGTGGAAGGGCTCTCATGATATAAGCAGTGCACTCTGATGCTGTATAGTGTGGATTCACAGACCAAGTGTAGGAAAGGCTAACAGACTGAACATAGGACTACTACTATTATTAGTGAGCCCAAGGGCTGCTTTCCTATGAGAGACAGCCTGACCTTCCATTTTCTACCTCTTCTTTCTCTACCCACCTTTTCCCTTTGAAGACCTTTAATCTGACCTGCATGGTTCTTGGAAATCCTGACCCCAAAATGTTTTGTTTCAAGAATTACAAGAACCTCCTGCTCAGTTACCACTTCCCTGTGAAGGTGGAAAAGGTCAAATGTGTCAGCTTGACCATCAAGGAGGTGACCTCTGAGGACTCAGAAATATACAACATCAACATCAAGAACAAATATGGGAAAGAGAAGATTGATGTCACTGTCAATGTGTACAAGTATATGGGAAGGATACTGGATGTCCAGCTGCCCCAGCAAGCTAAAGCAAAGCTCATCCCAGCATCCATCTTTACAACAACTTGAATAAGGGTATTTTCTAGTCTGGAGTGGGAGGGAATGATGTTAGAAGTTGTGAAAGTGCTGTGTGCTATACCAAGTAAATGTCACACCTGAGTGGGACTGCATTTGCATTGAGAGTGGATTATACATTAGTTTCTGGTTTTGACATTTGGCAATTGCCATGATTAGTTTTTCCAAGACTGAACAGCTTATGTGCTCATGAAGGCCACAACAGGGAGTTGATGGAGGATGATCACAGCTAATGTCCTCATATTCAAGGTCAGGTGGCCATGACCTGATGCATTCAGCCCCATAGGTGTGTGCAGGACTGTGCCAGCCCTGTGGTTTTATTCTGGACCCAGCATCAGCTCTGAAGTTCTGCAATTACCTTGTCACATTTTTCTCTTGCTTTAGGCTAATAAAACTTTAACACTTTGTTGTGGTGTTTCTGTACCTGATCATACTGACTGCATCTTCCCTCCTGACATTTTAAAGTCAGGATTTCCATTCAGTGGCACAGCTTAGTCCAAAGGAGAACCAGGTGGGCATGCCCTCCTATGAGGGTGCTCCCTCCAGCAGCATATTCCATGGGACTGGACAGCCACCACAGACTCGGGCACAGAGGGGTCCACGGAATCCCAGTTCTTGAGGTGTAAGCCTGGTTTGTGGGGTTCAGGGTGGTACCTGGTTACACCACAGATCCAGATACTTCCACCAGAGGAGAGTAGACAGCATGGGTGACTCTGTTCTCTTTCATTGCTCATTAATTAAGAAGTGAGTTTCACCCAAATGAGACTCAATTGAAAATATCCCAGAGAAGACCTGAGGGAGCTGAGACCCAGCTGACTTCAGGCCTCCTGAGAAGTTCCAAGGCTGCACGTGACGAACTTGTCATTTCTTTAAAACCTTGTTTATTTATTTATTTATTTTACAAAGAGGCTGAAATTCCCCTGGAAGAACTAATCCTACCCAGTGTTTTTGTTTATGTTTGCTTTTTAGCAGAAACATCTTCAATAATTAAGAATATTTTAACTCTCACTGTCATTAGGTCAATACAAATTTCATGTTGTCTTTCCCTAAGGTGGTACTGGTACTAGCAATCCAACATGTAATCTGTAAGCCAAAGGACCACAAGCAGGTTACCATAGCAGGAGAGCCAGGACAAGTTTAACATTTTTTTGTGTTATTTTCCCTTCTCTGTCATGTGGGTTGCTGTTGCAGGATTGTTGAATTGAGTGGTGCACTGGCAATTCTGGGAACTCTCTTTGTGATGGTGAGCATAGACAAAAGTTCTGATATTTGAGTTTCATTTTGTTAACCAGCATTCACTTATTCTCCAGTTATAGTGGTCATTTTTTCTTTAGTAATGGTGGCCTTCAGGAAAGAAGTGAATAAATGGTGAATATCTTAAACCACATCTTATAAAATTAAGCTTTTTAAGGAGCAGTTTCATGTTCACAGCAAAATTGAGAGGAAAGTACATAGACTCTTCATATACCACTGCACCCATTCAGGCAGATTTTTCCCCCCAAATTAGAATCCTCACAGAATAGTGCACATATGTGGGGCCTGCACTGACAGGACAGAGTCACACACAGGCCACACTACACACTAGAGTTCACTCTTGGTGGGGTTCATTCTGTGGGGAAGTATAAGTTCATCTATGTCTGTGTGTGCACCTACATCCCCTGACCACAGCCGTGCCTTATCCCAGCCCACCAGGCTCAGCTTCTTTCTTGTCCTCAGGCTTTTCCATGATTCCCTTCCTGCAGGCTCTTGCAATGTTGACTCCTTATTAAGGATCAAGTTGTTCAAATCTTTTCTCAAGTTTTTCTTGTGAGAAATAGATAGTCCAGTGGTCTATTTTCAGAATATAGTATTTAAACTTAAGTGTTATATTGGGATATAAGAAAGGAAGTCATATGGAATATAACAGAATGGAAAGACACAATAGCACCAGAGCCCATGGATGTGGCAGATCCAAAATCCATCACCTGAATATCCCCTTGACAAACAGGTAGGGGAAGGGGTCAGTCTGACAAACAGAGACAGAAATAAGAAAGATTAATTTGGATAAGTAAGAGGTACACAAGTGTCAGAATGCATGCACCACAAGAATGCTTTTCCATCAGAAGAGAACAGAGGGAGAGAGGAACAACTGAAGGTATATTTCTTTAAATATCTCAATTAGACATTTGTATAGATTGTACCCCTGAATTTGTCCTATCAGGTTAAGGGTCAGAACTGCATTAGAGATAAAAGTAGGTGGATTGCCCATCCCAGTGTGATTGTTCTACAGACCTTGTTTGTTAGCACACCCTTCTGCAGAAGTATTTTGTTTTTGCCTCAATGAGATACTTCTGATCATGAGTCTGATTCCTCATGACACACGGCATGTCTCACATTCTCAGATCTGAAATGTTGATCTGTACTAATTCTTTTCTTTCTTATTCTGATTGTTATAAATACAAAACAACAGCTCTCAGACGTTGATGAGGTGAATGTTGGTGTGCTTACCAGAGGTGAGCACCAGGGAATAGGCATAACTCCCCTTTCTGATATTCTGTGTGGCCACACCCTGGTTCCTGCCCAGGTAGCCTGCAGGAATCTGAGTTCCACTGGCAAACCTTTGGATCAATGTCAACCACTGCAACAGCAGCCACCTATTTCTTCCCTTGCCTTTCTTCACAGATCCTAAACAGACCTTTAGAAACTCATCAGTCACTGTAAAGGAGAAGACAACCTGGTCCCCAGGGTGAGAGA
Source organism: Sciurus carolinensis (assembly GCF_902686445.1). Taxonomy (NCBI): domain Eukaryota; kingdom Metazoa; phylum Chordata; class Mammalia; order Rodentia; family Sciuridae; genus Sciurus; species Sciurus carolinensis. The sequence continues at coordinate 141,306 of NW_025920347.1, forward strand.
CTAAGACATTTCCAGGGCCCACTTGCAGAAAGCAATCTGAGCGAGAGGGGATGTCACTGTATGTTTGAGCAGAGTAACACCATCTATTCTTAAAAGGATCATTCTGACTACTAATAAAGATGGGGGTAACTGAAGGGTGCCAAGGAACCAAGCCATCCTACTGGGAGGCTGAGCTAGCCTTGATTAGGAAGTGGCTTTCAATCTGAGCTGGTCATAAATGAAGCAAGCTGCCACAGAAGGTGGAAAGCAAGTCCCTGAGTCAAAGTAACCATGGGGGACTGGTTACTGAGTAGGAAAGTTCTTCCCTCAGTACTCAATCCTCTGAAAGGAGTTGGATTAGACAACTCTCCAAGTCTCTTCCAGCTGCAGATAATGTGGTTCTGGGAAATCAACTGAAGGGACTATTTGCCTGAGAGTAGGGATGGCTGACCACCTGGGAAGATAAGGAGGTGTTCCATGGTGGAAATGTGGGGAAAGGCACTATTGAGTGAAGGAGCAGAAGAAGCCCAACTCCAGAGGTGAATAAAAGGGTCTTTGGGGTATCTGGTCTGACCAGAAGGAAAAGTTGTATGAAGCATAGGAAAAGAGATAAAGGTGGAAGGAAATGCAGGAACACACAGTGGAGAACTCCCACAGGGCCTGATGATGCTGAGAAAACAATTTTCCAACCCTTGTTGAAGAAGCAATAGAGACTGTAGGAGCCAAAGAAGAAGATTTTGGTCATGTGGTTCCCCTGAACAGTTTTTTCCCTGACAGCTTGGTCAGAAACTTCTTGAGGACAGGTCTGCCCAATGTTCACTGTGTTCTCTGCCCAACTCTCCACTGGAAAATATACCAGAAATGGCTTCCTAACAACCAACAACATAAATACAATCTCATGAGGGTGTGAGGGCCCTATTCTGGGGGCTGTTTTGTGACTTCATCTTAAGAAGTTGAGAACAAACAATTTTGGGGTGACCAGTATTTGATGGAAGAAAACTATGTTCATGAGATGCCACAAGATGGAGTCCCTTCCTTCCATCAACTCAGAGTCACTCCACAAGCACCAGCCCTGGAATTCCCAGTGCTTAGAACCCAGTGACATCTTCTTTAGGGATCACTGGAGCTTGAACCTTCCAAAGACTCCCATTGGTGGACAGAGTAGTGGGTGAGTTCATTCTTTGCCAAGCCATGGGCTTGGTAACAAGACTCAATGGTATGGATCCTCAAAAGAAGAACCTGGGCCTTCCTGGCAGTAAGTAACCCTTCAGTCCTTTGAGTGTGGGGACAAACTTAGAGGAAAGATGCTTTGCATGGATGGCTGGAGGTTGCCTGCATGGAGTGCTGAATAGTTAAGAGACAGACTCCTCTAGGAATCTAAGGAGTTTTAGAAGGCATAAATCATGTTCTGCCCAACCAAAAAAGATACACTGGTGCCCTTGTCAAGTGGTTCCTTGAGGGCCTCACCCATAAGTTCAGTTTATCAGTCTGAGGGATTGGGTGGGTCCTGGACTGGGAGCCAGAAGGCCTGACTGAGCCTCAGCAAGTCATGTTTCCTCTAGACCTATATACCTTATCTCTGAAAGGCTAACATGGACTCTTAGACTCCCTGCAGACCTAGCTTTAACTGAATAATAAAATGATGAGGTAGGTATGTAAGGAGGGAGGGAGGGAGGGAATGGATGGATGAACGTGCCAAATCAAGGAGATGAATGAGAAACAGTTCAGGTCCCAGCCAGAGCTGTCAGTCAGCTGCCTCTTTTCTTTCTTTTACTGCCTCAGCCTGGGTCTAACTAAACTTTGGACTCATGGGAGTGTATTATGTAGTAATCAGTGGCTGCATTATATTTATTCACTGGAGGAAGAAGCTGCATTGGGAGAGGCATGCCCAGCAGTCGGTGGAAGTGATGACAACTGCCACCTTCACTTACAGTCCACTCTTGTACTAGATAAATACACAGAGACACCATGGTATGGATGCAACTATCAAAATAGGCCATTCTCCAGCTTTTACCAACACTGAGATTAAAGTCCAGATTCCAGATTGTCTGTGGGAGTCAGACATCCCTGAAGGCAAGGGTTATGGCCTCAGAAGCAGCAGCCCAAAGGCAGAGTCCCCTGTTGCTATGAAAGCTGCTCTGGTGGTCACACACCAACTCCTATCTAATCAGATGTCACAGCACCAGACGAGATCCCCATTCCCAATTCCCATCTTTCAGGAGATACCCTCTGTCCCACCCCTCCACAAAATACCTACAATGATGGAACACTCTGCCTCCTACCCATTGGACATCTATCCTGAAAGGAATGTCCACTACCATTCCCTTCCCATACTGGTCCTCAAATGAACTGTTTCAATGCCAAGCCTTTGTTTCATATCTGTAGCCTCCACTCACTGAAGGTGGGAGCTTCAGATACCAGGGGTATGAGTAGAAAATGGAGCTAACTTCACAGCAGTCATGTTGACACAGAGGGCCCATTTGGATATTACATTATTAAAGATTTTTGAAAAATCAGTCTGTTATGTCTCATTTGCCATTAGAAGAGCAATGTCCTTCCCCTTTTTGATGATAGCACAAGTCTAACCAATAAAATGAGAACTGGAGGTTGAATTTGAAGAGAAACATTGAATCAATACTTTTGGATGAGCTCAATTCCCTCCATTCAGGATTTCAGTTCAAATGTGAGGAAGACATGGGCTAGATACACAAAGGCGCTGCAGTTTGCAGAATGGTAAGTATTATTGCCACCTGAATTAAGAGTTGCTGAGGGCACACACGTGTGGCAGTCCACAATGGCTATACCACTAGTCAAACCAGTCATCATGAGGTCCATGAACCCACATCACATAATGGGGTGAATGGCTGATATCTATGATGTATTGATTTTTAGGTGGTTTTCTTGAATTGTTTCTAATACAAGAACACTGAAAAATGGCTATCATGATTCTTCTCTTACTGATGAAGAGACAGGTTCCAAGGGCATAAGCCATTATCTTATTTTGTTGTTGTGTTATTGCGGGACCACTTTTCCAATTTGCATCTTCCTGATATTATATTTCCTGGTCTTTCCACCATACCCCATGGTATCCTTTACCTAATCATGTCTTGTTCAAACATATGTGGTGAATGCTTTAGTGTGTGGCAAATGTCGTCAGCTTGATCTATAGATTGGTTTAGAGGAAGGGCTGGTCAGTACCTCCTAAAATTATACACAGAAAGACATCCATAGTGTATATTTTAGAGATCCATGGCTGCCAAAAAGTGAAGGTTCCCCATCACTCTATTACATGGAAAACGTTGAATACTTTCTGGAAATGGTCCTAAAAGGAGAGACAAATATAATTACTAACTATTTATCTCTAGTTTAAAGATGAGAAAGCCTGGTCCTTGCACAAAAATTTTATCCATTACTTTGGAAATGAGCAACCCACTCACCATAGTTGCTCTAAACTTTAAATTGTTGATTTCCCTGAGAAGAATGGACAGGTTTTGCCTTTTTTGTGGAGTGATATGTGTGGGTGTGTGTGTGACAGAAAAAGATTGCGATTTTTGGCACTTAGTAAACATAGTTAATTTCTTCATGTGTGTGGGGTGGGGCAGAAGGGATTAGGTTCAGAAACTGAAAAGAAAGTCCTAGCCCTATTTATGTGACCTCTGTCCAGCAATGGCTTTTATGTCTTTTTATTTTTTTTAAGGTAAGCAAGAACTTTCTTTTCCCTTTTATAAACATGATATTATATTGTAACTCAAAATATAAAACAGGACTAAATGGATCTTCTCTTATAGAACAGGGGCAAAGGTTCACTCATTCTGTACCTTGTCCACTCTTAGTCTTGCCCCTTTCAACCCTATAGATGCCCAAAGCCCAAGACCTACAGTCTTCACTAGAGGACTGCTTTGTGCCCACCATCTGTTAGCCCTTGCTTTCAAAGAAGGATATACTTCATAAATATAGGGATGAAAGCAGATTTTTTGTTCTCTTAAGAACAGGGGGAGTTGGGAGAGGCTTTAGTAATACACAGTGAAAAAAGAAGGAAATTTTTTTATTTATAAGTAGTAAAATGTCTGTTATCACTGATATGAAATGAATAAAGCTCAAATGGAGTCATAAAAACCTTGAATTCACTCCCCAAACAGAACTGAAATGGCTTATGTCTGACCAATATAGCTCCAATAGATCAAAGTAGATTTGTGTTTCTTAATGAGAAAACAAGGGAGGTTAGGTTTATATAACAAACCATACATGCTCTATAAAGTCTCAAGAAAGCCATATGTGTTCTGGTTTGGTTATAAAAGAAACCACAACTTGTTGGTGTTGGTAAGCAAGCCAATGAGGGGTGCAGCAAACAAAAGCTGTCACTAAAAACAACAGGCCATTATAAGTATGAGTCCATCATAGTCAAAATCCTCAACTGTAACTGCAGGAATAGCAAGGAGGGTGGTAGGGGTTATGTCCAGCACCTGAAAGGAAAGGAAACTCAGCATAATTCAAAACATCCAGCAGCAGGGGAAGGGTGTTTACTGTTTAGTTTTGTTGCCTTAGACTCATTCCTGAGTGCCAGGTACTCTGGAGACATCTTGAAGCCAGGCACATTATTCCTTTGGTTCTTTGCTTTCTACAGTACCCGTTTGCTTCTCTGACTTACAGGGAGACTCTTTAAGTAAACATTATGCCAGATTTTATATATATATATATATATATATATATATATATATATATATATATGGCAGTAGAATAAAAGGATCAAGTTGTAGTGCTTTGGGTAACCAAGAAGAGAAGCAGTAAGAGTTGACACACTGAAGAGGAAAAAGAATTTAAAATGTAAACTGATCTTTCTCACAGAGCTGAGAATTTGGCAGGTGAGACTTGACTGTAGCTCAGCACAAGGCACAGGCTTGATAAGGGAGGATGGTATACAGATATAAATCCCAAATAAACATTAAGTGACAGGGCTGGTAAGCTGGTGAATCTGCTGGACTTGGACAAAGGAAGTTGAGATACCTATACGCTGTCTTGGAGACATGGTAGTTTCTCAGGCAGGATGGTAAGGGTATTACAGGCCTGAGTGCAGTAAGGGTGCCCATGGAAGACCAGGCAGGGGAGGAAGGGGATGGCACTATAAGAAGCTCATGGGTGATGCTGACAGACAAGCTTGAGGTGGGAAGAACATAAAAGAAATTGAAAAAGATTAGTTTTCCATGGATATAGAAACTGGATGTAAAAGAAAAGGACATAATACAAGACTTAAGGTGTCCTGAAAGTATTTGCCTATGAATAAGAACTTGAAACTAAAAATGACAAGTTACCTTTTCTTCAAGTATATTTCAGATAAATCAGTTATTCAAAAAACCACTTTCCAGTTGGGCACAATCACACACACCTTTAATCCCAGCTGCTCAGGAAGCTGAGGCAGGAGGATTGTGAGTTCAAAGGCAGCCTCAGCAATGGTGAGGCACTATGCAACTCAGTGAGACCCCGTGTCCAAATAAAATACAAAATAGGGCTGGGGATGTGTCTCAGTGGTCAAGTGCCCCTGAGTTCAATCACCAGTACCTTTCACTCCCCCAAAAATGACTTCCATGTGCAGACATACTATTTATAAGTACATGCAAACATAGCAGTATAATTCAATTTACTGCTAGAAATTTATTTGGTTGTTACAAAATGTGTTAGTGTGTATATATGAAAAAGGGGTAGGGCATAGAAAGCAGCCAGAAGAGCAAAAAAGTTATCTTCAAATTTCCTAAAGTGGTAAGCTAAATTTAACTATATTTTAACCTTTCCATGAAAGTGAAATAACATGGATGGTAAAGAAAAATGTTAAAGAAAAATATTTTTTTTATTTTTTTGCGGTGCTGGGGATTTGAACCCAGGGCCTTGTGCTTGTGAGGCAAACACTCTACCAACCGAGCTATATCCCCAGCCCAGAAAAATATTTTTTAAAGGGCGAAACAAGCAATAATGATAAGCAGACACATTCGTTAGAAAATATTCTTGATTTAACTAAATTTTAATACTTCTAGAAGAAAATTTAAAGTCAGCTAACACCAAACTGAGTGTTATGTGAAGAAGAAAACATTTCCATATTTAATGATACTGGACTGCACTGGTTTACAGATCAACTTGGACAAGTTAAAGGAAATAAACTTTTTTAGAGAATTCAGTGCTGGGAGAGTTCCTCTAGTTTCTTCCTGACTTGGCTACAGCAACGTTTTGTAAGTTTTCCTTTTATGTTGCCCCAAGACAGATTCTGGGAACAACAGCAAGTGTAAATCAACATACTGGTGACATGAAGGCACCATTCCTTCCCATCTAGGGACCTGCTTTGCCAGGCCAACAATAGGGAAAAGTACTGCACTTGTCACCATCACATGAAGGCTCCTGCTGTAGTGCCAGCTACAGTTAGGCATCCACTGGACAGAAAGCCTCTATCTACTTCTGAGCTCATATCTGTAAGGAAATAATATTTCACTCATTTCATTTTACAACTATTTTGCTCTTAGTCATCTCACCAAGAAATCTCAGATTCTTGGCTAACTCCCAGGTAAAATTTCAAGGGGTATAGTTTCTTGGGTTAAAAGTAGGTGTAATCCTTTCTGTTAAAGCTCTGTGTGGCTAGTCTGAGACAGTGAATAGGGAATTGCCTTTTACCATTCAGGATGGAGATGGTAATGAAGGTAGGAGTCAGCTACAACCTTAAGATAGACTTGTGTAGGGTAGGGGAAGATGATCTAACTCACTTCAGGGAAAATGTAGCTCCCCACTGGATAACTTTTTATGCTCATAAACCCTAAAGAAAATTAAAAATGAGAAAAAGCACCAAGAAGAGTTCTCTGGTTCACAGGTTGGGATTATTTTAAGGAATAGAAATATACACTCAGAATCCAAATTTCTTAATCCTGGAGCTGGTATCAAGTCCCTGAATCAATGCCCCTGTATTCAGGATAAAACCCATGGGAGCACCTTGGTCTTTGAGGGATGAGTTAAGTATATGTGAGCATAGTTTCAGCTGCTACCCAGATCAGATAAACGATTTTTATTATGTCATTTGTTCACATCCTGCTCAAAAACATTCTTTCTACTTTCCACACAATATGCATACTTTTTCTTTCATTTTAACTATTTACAAACAAAAAAATCTGTCTTTTAACAAAAAGTAACTTTATGAGTATCTATAAAATGCAACTATTTAAGGCAAATTTACATGAAATCTAGAGGGTAGCTTATTCTCTTTCTATATATACATTTTTCAGTTTTAAAAGATAAATCTCTTCCCCCCTAACAAAGGAATGAGAAAAAAGAGGGCTTTATCATTTCTTTTCCTGGCATTTTAAAATATAAAATATTACTGGTTTCAGGAAATCATAGATTTTTTTGGGGGGTGCTGGGGATTGAATCCAGGGTCTTGTACTTGCAAGGCAAGCACTCTACCAACTGAGCTATCTCCCCAGCCCCGAAATCATGTATTTCTGAACATCAGATTATAAGTAAAATGTTTTTTTAATTAGTTTACATAGCTTTTTAAACAAGTTAGAAGGTGGTAGTGTGTCTGCTACAGTAATTTGGAGGACTAGAAGTCTGTAGTGTAAAAGATTTGTTTTTGTTGTTTTAGTAGATTTTAGGTAGTTCAGGGTATCCACCTATTCCTAAAACATGCCTGATGAGGGTAGAATCCTAAAGCTACTCTTAGCTTCCATCTCCATTGGAATCAAATGCTGTCAAGCTCCTGGTTCTGGCAAGGTAGAATTTAGGGAGTTCCAGATTTTCTTGTAGATCAGTTTCCCATCCACATCATGGCCAGTCTTGTGGAATAAATTCTGAAGATCTGTCAAAAAGGAATTTTGAAAAATGTATATGTCTATTATACAGAAAAATTCAGCTAAGAGTAAGTTCTTAAAGCATTGAAAAGTAACTACTTTGCATATTTGTTTACAGAAGGCAACATTTGGGATTTCATTAAATCAGAAAGACTAATTTTTGATCCTGTAAGAATGAAAAAAATATTACATGATACCATCCCCCCAAAATAGAAGCAGTGATAGACATTTTTGGGAGAAATACATGACCTGACTTAGTAAATATACTAAAAACCACCCAATTTCACATTTTAAAAGGGTGACTGTTATGTGAATTTTATTTCAATTAACAACAACAGCAAAAAGAACAAGAAGACTATATAATCTTCAAAGTCTATCTTTTAAAATTTTTTTTTGGTAGTTGTAGATGGACAATATGACTTTCTTTCATTTTTATGTTGTACTAAGTATCAAACCCAGTGCCTCACACATGCTAGGAAATTGCTCTGCCACTGAGCTACAACCCTAGCCCCAGAGACTATCTTATATTTTCAAAGCATTCTCTTTCTCTCTCTCTGCTCCCCTAACCAAGTCTTCCAACTTTCTTTCTGGTAGTTAAAAACAGAGTACTGCCACCAGATGAACTGTATCTTCTTCATTCCCAACACAATATTTCAGTCAACAGAATTGGAGAATTTCTATCAATAGTCTAACACTTCAAAGGACTTCATTTTGTCCCCACAGTCAAATAGAATACTTAATCTCTAACTGAAGAAGGTCAATGTGGCTTATGTTTCTTTAAAAATATTCCTAAAGTACCTTTTTTCCTCCATTTATTTACTATTACACTTAACATTCAACGAGCCTTTTGCTGTTTGGTACTTGGAAAGAAGGAAAATGTCCCAAAAGGAGGAAAAACCATTGCAGTGCAAGGTCCAGTCCAACAGCGAGAGCTTGTAAATAACTTATATACAGAACCCTACTCTCATTCCTGTTATGGGCTCAGTAATGCAGCTAGTAAAACTCAAAACTCTCTGAAAGCTAGAAAAGTGGGACATTTCTTTACCATGCCTGCCACCAAGTGGCTAGATGAAAAAACATTTTTAAAATTTTTATTTATTTATTTGTTTATTTGGTGCCATGAGTTTATATAACATGATATGTATTTTGCAGCAGAATTCAAATAAAAATGACTGCTGCTTTGGGTCATTTCAGAAGTGCCTAAGGCCTATGTTGAAGACTGAAGTGCAAATGTTCAGACTGCTATTCCATAATCTGATCAAATATTCTTTCCCCATTCATACTCATGAATTTGTGATATAAAAATGGAGAGAGGGGAGACAACATATGTTTCCCTTAAATGCCACACTCTTCCTCCCTCCACCCAGAATGTAGGACAAAAATCATGGATAGGAAAAAACAAAGTGATCACTTTTCAATGGTGGTTTAACTCTTCAAATGTCCAATGCTTTAAGCATTAATTGCAGACTGTAGGTAACACTTTCATTTGTCTGACATATATTCATACTGACATTAGTGCATGAATAAGATATGGAACTTGACCATGTTAAATTTTATATCACCCCAGGAAATCACAGGAGTGACATGTGCTAAACATGTGCAAACTCCAATAACAGCATTTAGGAGGAGGTTGCTCCAGTCCTGGGAGGCAATGTTTCCTGGTGAAATTGCATCTAAGTAAGAGTGAAGGGCAAGAGAAAGATAAGAGGAAGGAATGGGTGATTTTCCAGGGAGTTGACAAATGTAAAAATGTCTTAACATCACAATGAATAAAATATACTATTGGAAATAATGAAAATTTAATTTTCCATGAACCATATACTTCATATTGTTTATTTTGCTAATATTCAGAAAAAAAGTCCCTTCATTTTTGGACAGCCCTGTAAAACTGGGTCAATTTTTACTTTATTTTACTAATCTCACAGTTTTATGTTTACTTTTATATCCTCTACATTATACTATAATATCTCTGAGGAAAAAATGTGAGACTGCATCTTACGTGGTATCCTCACTGCTTACTATGTGGTTGGTCTAATGAGGCACTTAGTGAAAGAATGAAGCTCACGAGAACCATTAATGGAGAAACCAGATGGGATACTGGTTAAGAATGAAAGCTTTGGAGTAATAGAGTCTCAAAGTTTGAATTCTGTCTTACCAATTATTTGATGGTCAGACTTAGGAAGTTTCCCCATCACTAAAATGGGAATAATGCATGAATACTTATGTTCACAGAATAGTCATCAGGATTATGCCATGGTACATAACATGAGTCCTTAGGAAGTACTCAATAAATGTTAGATGCATTTTTTGGTAAGTTAAAAAAACATTAAAAAGTTATTAATTTAAACATTCTCACAAAGTATAAAATTTATCTTCAGTGGTAGAAATTTCTGGTAGGGAGACAGGCCTCCGTTGAGCAACTTTCTCAATTTGGTCTCCAAGAAATTGAAAAGTTTGGCAAAGCTGATGGTTTGATGTAAAACTCTATTTGTTCTGTAAGAAACATGTATGCTTTAGTGTAATCAATTCTATCAACCAATTAAACTAGTATCAAAGTCATCTTTTAGGGTGATTTCTATGTATTATTTTAAGAGAAATAGTTGAGAATTAAGTACCATAGTGACTGTGAAGTTAAAAGGTTGGATTGAGATATCTTATGGATAAGTGAAGGTGAATCAAGATTACATTAAATTTTTAAATAGAAATCCCACTGGATTGACCATTCCTAATTTAAAAATATGAAATAATCCAAAATCTGAAATTTTTTGAGTGTCAACATGAGAAAAGTGGAAAATTCCGCATGTGATCTCATGTGATGGGTTGCAGTCAAAGCGAAGGCATGCCTGGTGTGGTGGAAAATGCCTGTAATTCCAACAGCTCAGGAGGCTGAGGCAGGAGGATCAGGAGTTCAAGGTCAACCAATTTAGTTAGGCCCTAAGAAACTTAGTGAAATCCTACATATAAATAAAATATTAAAATGGTGCATAAAAATATTGCATAAAACTTCTATCAGGGGCTGGGTATGTAAATCAGTGGCAGAGTTCTTGCCTAGTATGTGCAAGGTCCTCAGTTCAAACCCAAGAACTGCAAAAAAAAAAAAAAAAAAAAAAAAAAAAGGAGGGGGAAATAAGGTCCACCCCTTTCCAACTATCAGGTGAGGTGTATATGGAACATAAATAAGTTTTATTTTGAGATTTGACTACCCATATCCAAGATATCTCATTGTACATATACAAATATTCCAAAAATCAGAAACACTTCCAATCCCAAATATTTCACCTTAGTGATACTCAGGCTAGAGTATAAGTTAGCATTATACATATTTAGATAGTAAGAGTTTAAGCACCCAAGTGACAACAGCATAAAAGCAGGATATTAAAGATCTTTTAACATTCTGGGAGATGTGCAATAAATAAGCCTGGTCTGCAAATACATGCTACCAGGTAAGCTAGGGCTAAGAGTGTTTCCGTAAGTTTACGCAGCACCAAATATTAGTACAAGCCCTCCCAGTCACTGTAGTTCTGTTTCCCAATCAAAAGAATACAAGGGAAGCTATCTTGCTCTCCCAGACTGAATAATGCTTATTGGAAGAGGGGTCAAATTCAATACAGTCTAGTGCCCTTGTTATGTCCATAATGGGGTTAATGCATCTGCTAATATTAATCAATTATGTCATACCATACCAAAGTGAAGTGTCATTCTAATCCAATAATTCTACCATTATATGTTAATGGTTTTCAGAAAGATTAAAATCTATTTTTAAGTAAGTTTTATACAGAAATGAAGAGTCCCACAAACAACATTTAGGGCTGGTTTAATATGTTATGACAGTAACAGTTTTGCCTATAACTGGATGCAGAGAGCATGGAGAAGTCTATTTCCAGCTAAACATTACCCATTCTTACCTTAATAGACCAGAGTACAAATCATGTACAAAATGGGCTTTTTCTAAATGAAAACAGAGTGCATCAGCTTCACCTCAGTAAGCTCAGGCACCACTCACTGGTTTCAATCAGTGCTGCTGAAACACCTTTCACACTCCCTAGGTGGGAGCAAGCATCCAAAGCCTGCCTGTGATACTCAGAAGCCAGCCCAGTGCTCACCTTCTTCTGCAGTCTCTGGAGGCCTGTTGCTGTCAGGTTTGTTTGTGAGCGACCAATCAGTTCCAATTTCTCTTATACTTGGACACCCAAGAAATTGGACTATCTTCTTTCTACCCCAAACAAATATCAAAGAAGGTTTAAGGAGCTGGAGTTGTAGGTCAGTGGTAGAGTACTTGCCTAGCATGTGTGAGTTTCCATTCTCAGCACTGCATATAAATAAATAAAATAAAGATCCATTGACAACTGAAAAATAAATGTTTAAGGTAGAAGAATTCACCTGAGTCTCCACTATGTTTCCTCTAAAGGAACTGAAGGAATGAATGAACAAGTAACAGGGATGTCTTTGTTGTTCAGTGTTGATGTGTGTCTGGCTGGATTTGAGGCTAAACCATTAAGGGAACATTATGCTTCATTTCATCTCATTTTCGGTGACATTTGGCTGATAGGAGAAGCCATGTATGGTGAGCAGTAAAGGAAATGTACCCTTACTCAGGTACCTGTGCAACACCCATTTCCTAAATGAGGAGGATATTGTTTTCTAGGAGCTATATCACACTAAATAACTATCCTAAATATCTCACACTGCTTCATGACCAGACCACTTGAGGGAGAGATTTATGCCCATACTACCCTAAAAATCCCTCCAGAAAACCAAATAACAAAAGAATAACAACAAAAAGAGCTGAACACAAACAAAACACAAGCACTCCTCTATAATTCCCTCTGTTCCCCTATGGTGATGTTCAATTGATGGCAACAACTCTCAGAAACATAAATAAGGAGCTGTAATAGTTTTAATTCAAAGTCTTTGTGAAGAGAGAGACCTGATCTTACGTGTATTAGAAAGTTCATCTCACATTACATTTATTCACTATGGGATTTATTCCTCTTTTCTATTGCTACTTCTACCCTAATAGCTACTGTATAGTAGGTCACTCTATTTAGGGAGTTCTAATATGAACCCATGTGATTGAAATGAGGTATTAAGTGATTGAAGAAAGGTAAGGACACATTGTATCTGGTTAGGATGCTTAGATGAGGTAAGACAAAGAGATTGGCAGTTTTTACTGGGATGGCAGTAAAAACACAAAATGTCTAAAAGTAAAGAAATTTAGGCAAGAGTGTGTATGTGTGTTGTGGTCTGATATTTTCTGTTAAATTGTCAACTATTGCTCAAACCACTACTACTTTCTAATAGTAACCAATTGCTACTTTTTTGTGTTCAACACTTCTATCTGGCTTTTAAATTTTATTATTCTCTAAGTGAGGTTTAAAAAATTTGCAGAGGTAGAAAATTAAATAAGAGCCCAGCTGACAATGTATTAGAATGTTAAACACATGACTTTTGACAATATAAAAATGCTAAGGATGAAAAAATAAGATAGAAATTATTACATCAAAAAGTGCCTGCACTATGGTTCTACTCCAAGTTCATTTCCTCTAAACCTCTTATCTTCTGAATTTATCAAAAGCAAGATGCATCTTGATGACACTGTAGCAATTTAATAACAATCCTCCTGGCTTTCCCTTTATCTTAGCCTAGGACTTATAATATTAAATGACACTCTAGTCAGAGAATGCTGTAAACAAACTCCCTTAGGATATCAAAGCATATCCTTGATTGCCTATTTTATCTTGACAATATGTCTGGGTAGATGGAAGAAACAAGGTGAATGAAACGGACTGACACTGAAGTGTACTAATGCACAAATGTATTAAGACAGTAATCTAAATGTGGAAATGATTTTGAGGGTGGACACCATTTTTAAATGATCTGTATCTTTGTCATCCATCATTAGTATAGATAGTTGACTATCTTAGTTCAAATCATTTCCCTAGGGAAGCCTTCCTGATCTCTTAGAACTCCCTCAACAAACCCTATATATTTCCTTTATAGCATTTATTAGATGTGTTTAGCTGTCTGTGCACTTCACTTCTGTGTTAAATATTTTTGAGCTTCACTAGAATAAGGGTCACATGTCTATCCTGCACACTGTGGCCCTCTTAGCTTGGCAGAAGATACATGCGTAATACAATATTCATTTATTTACTAATATATTAATTTACTAATTCCTTGTGGAGACCAAAGTGCTATTTTAGAAAAGAAAGAAGCATGTCACAACCAGAGAGATTTTTATGGTATTAGTTCTGTTGGTCACTTGATCCAAAGGCTCTCTTTTCAGAATGGCAGCTCTATCACTCAACTTACAGGGCAAAAAGAACAAGAGGAAAACATTAAAGATAGAAATAAACATTACAACTTGAATGACATATAGTATTAAAAAAAACTCATCAAACTTATTTAAAGTGCCTCAGAATACTTTCGTAGAAATGGTAGAGAAATGGGAGTATGGGAAAACTGAGGGAGGAAGGTTATGAAGAGATAAGTGGAAACTGTGCTTCTAGTTGTTTCAGTCACAAACTTTAAAACTTTGAAGTATAATTGGTGACAGAACTTTTACCCAGACTAGACTGGGTAGAAGTAGTAGGAAAGATGGATACTAACACCAATTTTCTGTGTGAGAGGAAAATGAAATGGGAAAGCAGAGACAGTAAAGGAAGCATGAGGATGTTACATTTTCACAAGTCATGATACTCATCAAATCATTCCAGGTTCTCAGCTCCTACTTAGACAAGCTGAGTTTCAAAGGGCTTTAAAAAACAGGGCTTCTTTAATCTTCACAGCTTTGTAGTATATTACAAACATTCCCCATGAAGCAGAAAAGATAAATGAAGGACAGGTCTTCCTATTCCACCCTTCAAAGTCACATCCAGGCAACTTGCAAGGTTCCACTGTGGCAGAGCCAGTTTAAACACTCCTTGTCATATGCCAGGGTTTGTCATTATGTGTGAGCTTGTTTCCAGCTTTGGTGGTTACTTGAACTTATAATACAGTTTTCTGTATTTGGTTTCATATTTTTATGTATGCCAGTGTATTTGCTGTAAGAAATCTTTTAAGTGTAGGGCCAAGAGTTATTAAGAAAATAATCTACAGGGATCCCAGCACAATCTATGCAAAAGGTAAATTAAACAAAACAAACAAAAACAATAAAAAAAATCAAACACAAACTACATTATCTTCATTGAGAACATGAAAACTGCAGTCAGGGAACATCAGTGATTTAATAGGTTACTTGGTTTCCTTGTATGTAAAAATGAGGAACTGGATTCAGTGACATTGTAAGTTGAGCTGTTTTGACATGATCTGTTTTAAATGGATTTCCTGACATCATATGCAAAAGGTTTACTCCCTCCCAAACATGCAAAGAGAAGTCGGATAAATCAGATAGTCAAATTTAGGTTTAAAGAAATATCAAAATATTTTTGGTAACTGTCACTGTCAGTGCTCCTACCTTTAACAACTAAGAAAAGATCAATAAGACCTCCTTTGGAAGTATGTGTTAGAACTTCCCGACCAGATGGGGCACTGGTAACATAATACACCTGTCATATGTTCCAACAACTTGCAGTGAGGCCTTTACAAACAACCTGACTCCTCCACATCTCCCTTTCCAAGTCTGGTGTACCACTGCCATGCTGTTCACATCACAGACCTGGCATAAAGACAAATGGAAATATGGACCACTGACAACAGTGCTGCCAATGCCACTGCCATTCCCTGGAGGTCACCTCTATGGGTGCTGTAAAACCACTGCTGCCACTGCTGCTGCAGTCCTCCCAACTGCTGCCAATGCTACTGACACCTGCAGCTGCTGCTGACCCCCTGCCTGTTGCCACCAATTCCTGATACTACGGCTGCCCACCATTTCCCAGGTGTCAACCATCAGGGAGACTCCATGTTTGCTTGCAAATAGACATTCATTTTGAGATGCCAGCCAGAGTCTGGAATTTTTTTCAGTGCTGGTGGTTTCTCTGTAACTGCCATGCCTGGGCATACCAGCCAGGATCTGGAGGTCCAATGTCAGGGTGCCTATGGGTTTGGCTGCAACTGGGGTCTTCCTCCTGGGTGGAAAAGTTGCTGGTATCTAGTTAATGTCTCTCAGGATTGCTCATCTTTGGTGGTCTCTCTCCAAATTCTGGTGGCATTGAAATCTTGGAATTGCAAGTTACCCAAACTCAGGATATCTTTGGTCCAGATTGGTGAGATAATGACTGGGTCTGCCAGGGCCTGCCTGGATCAGGCAAGCTTGTGAGAATTCAGACACAGGGATGAGAAGCTTTTGGACACTGGCAGAGACAGATGTTCAACTTTGCACTGAGATTTATCTTATTTTTATTTTTATTTTCTTCTTTGGCATTTCTCTTCATCATATTTGAAGTAGGGTGTATTATGTGCATCAGTTGGTTGAAAATGGTAATATATGCATGGTGTTTTGCAGTTCTGCTATATACTCTGTATATTCTAATATTTTTACTTTTTTCTTCTCTTTATATGTATTCTTCCTCTTACTTTTCTCTCTTCCTAGATTCCATTCTACATTTTCTCCATGTAACAGAATATCTCTATTGGTTCCTCTTCCACTTTTTCTATGGATTCTTGCATCTGGCTTCTCTCTTTCTCCCTCATAAACACCATGTTCTGCACTGTTTCTGTTCTTTCTTTCTCCACTATTTGAGATTGTAAATTTGTTTGGCAATTTTTCTGCTTTTATATAGAACAGTGATTGAACATGTTATTGCTGTTTATAGTGAGGGCAGTGAATGCCTTGCTGAGAGCTACTCAAATTCGGACTGTGTATTTTTTGCACTGGGTGCTATTGATATTGGCCTCTCTCTTAAAGGCAGGACACTGGAAATCTTCAGTGAAAATATTGCCCTACATGGTAGAATCTGTATTGCCTTAGACCCATAAAACTAGATGGGAAAACACACAAGCAAGATGAAAAAACAAGGGAACAATATGCCACAAACAAACCAAGATGCTCCAATAAGAGAAACCACTGACAAGACAATAGAAGAAATGTCCAAGAAAGAGTTTAAAATGTACATTGTTTATTTTGATTCATTATACACAAATGGGGTACAACTGTTGTTTCTCTAGTTGTACATGCAGAAGAGTCATGCTATTTGTGTAATCATACATGTTTACAGGGTAATGATGTTTGTCTCATTGTTACTTTTCCTTCCCCCAGTCCCTCCCACTCCTAGTTTTACTCTATAAAATCCATTTTTCCTCCATTTTTGCCTCCCCCCACCCTCCAGTATGTATCATCATCTGCTTATCAGAGAGATCATTTGGTCTTTAGATTTGTGGAATTGGCTTATCTCACTTAGCATGATAATCACGTATTTCATCCATTTGCCTGAAAATGCCATGATTTTATTCTTCTTTATGACTGAGTAATATTCCATTGTGTATGTATAACACAGTTTCTTTATCCATTCATCAATTGAAGTACATCTAGGTTGGTTCCACAATCTAGTTATTGTGAATTGAGCATCTATGAACATTGATGTGGCTGCATCACTGTACCATGCTGATTTTAAGTCCTTTGGGTATAGGCCAAGGAGTGGGATAGCTTGGTCAAATGGTGGTTCCATTCCAAGTTTTTTAAGAAATGTCCACACCGCTTTCCAGAGTGGCTGCACTAATTTGCAACCCCACCAGCAATATATGAGTGGACCTTTTTCCCCACATCCTCGCCAACACCTATTGTCATTTGTATTCTTGATAATCACCATTCTAATTGGGTTGAGATGAAATATTATGGTAGTTTTGATTTGCAATTCTCTTATTACTAGAGATGTTGAACATTTTTTCATATATCTGTTGATTGCTTGTATATCTTCTTCTGTGACGTGTCTGCTCATTTTCTTAGCCCATTTATTGGCGGGTTAGTTGTATTCTTGTTGTAAAGTGTTTTGTGTTTTTGATGGATTCTGGAGATTAGTGCTCTATCTGAAGTATGTGTGGCAAAGATTTTCTCCCACCCTGTAAGCTCTCTCTTCACAAGGTTGATTGTTTCCTTTGCTGAGAAAAAACTTTTCTGTTTGAATCTATCCCAATAATTGATTCCTGATTTTATTTCTTGTGCTTTGGGAGTCATGTGAAGGAAATCTGGTCCTGAGCTGACATGATGAAGATTTGGAGCTACTTTTCTTTCTATAAGATGCAGGATCTCTGGTCTAATTCCAAGGTCCTTGATCCAATTTGAGTTGAGTTTTATGGAGGGTGAGAGATAGGGGTTTAATTTCATTCTGCTGCATATGGAATTCCAGTTTTCCCAGCACCATTTGTTGAATAGGCTGTCTTTTTTCCATGATATGTTTTTGGCACCTTTGTCTAGTATGAGAAAACTGTACTTACGTGTTTGTCTCTGTGTTCTCTATACTGTACAATTGATCTACCTGTTTATTTTGGTGCCAATACCATGCCATTTTTATTACTATTGCTCTGTAGTACAGTTGAACGTCTGGTATTGTGATACCCCCTGCTTCACTCTTACTGCTAAAGATTCATTTAGCTTTCTGGGTCTCATATTCTTCCAAATGAATTTCATAATTGCTTGCTCTATTCTATGAGGTGTTTCATTGGGGTTTTGATTAGAATTGCACTGAATTTTTATAGCACTTTTTGTAGTATGGCTAATTTGACAATATTAATTCTGCCTATCCAAGAACATGGGAGATCCCTCCATCTTGTAAGTTTTTTTTAAATTTCTTTCTTTAGTGTTCTGTAGTTCTCATTGTAGAGGTCTTTCACCTTTTGATAGATTGATTCCCAATAATTTTTTTTGGAGGCTATTGTGAGTGGGGTAGTTTTCCTAATTTCCCTTTCAGTGGGTTCATCACTTATGAATAAAAATGTGTTAGATTTATGAGCATTGATTTTATATCCTGCTACTTTACTGAATTCATTTATGAGTTCTAGAAGTTTTCTGATGGAATTTTTCAACTCCCGTAAATATAGAATCCTGTCATTTGCAAACAGGGATAGTTTGAGTTCTTCTTTTCCTATTCATATCCCTTTAATTTCATTGGTCTGTCTGATTTCTCTGGTTAGAGTTTGAAGGCCTATTTTGAATTGAAGTGGAGAAAGACGGTATTCCTGCCTTGTTCCAGTTTTTAGTGGAAATGCTTTCACTTTTTCTCCATTTAGAATGATGTTGGCAATGGACTTAGCATAAATAGCCTTGACAATGTTGAGGAATGTGACTAATATTCCTATTTTTTCTAGTGTTTTGAGCATGAAGGGTTCTGTATTTTATCAAATGCTTTTTCTTCATCTATTGAATTAATCATGTGATTCTTAATTTTAAGTCTGTTGATGTAGTGAATTACATTTATTGATTTCTGGATGTTGAACCAACTTTGTATTCCTGGGAAAAAACCCACTTGATTGTGGTGCACTATATTTTTAATATGTTTTTGTATGCAATTTGTGAAAATTTTGTTAAGACTTTTTGCATCTATGTTCATTAGAAATATTAGTCTGAAATTTTCTTTCCTTGTTGTCTCTTTCTCTGGTTTTTGTATCAGTGTGATATTGGCTTCATAGAATGAGGTTTGAAGGGTTCCCTCCTCTTCTATTTCATGGAATATTTTGAGGCGTATTGGAATGAGTTCTTCTTTGAAGGTCTTGTAGAATTCAGCTGAGAATCCATCTGGTCCCAGACTTTTCTTTGTTGATAGACTTTTGATGACTTCTATTTCATTCCTTGAAATTGATCTACTTAAATTGTGTATGTACTCCTGATTCAGCATGGGTGATCATGTCTCTAGAAACCTGTTGATGTCTTTGAGATTTTCTATTTTGTTAGAGTGTAGATTTTCAAATAGCAACTAATTGTGTTTTGTATTTCAATAGTGTCTGTTGTGATATTTTCTTTTTCATCTGGAATTTTCATAATTTGAGTTTTCTTTCTTCTCCTTGTTAGTTTGACTAAGGATTTATTAATTTTATTTTTTCAAATAACCAACTTCTTATTTTGTAAATTTTTTTGAATATTTCTTTTGTTTCAATTTCATTGATTTCAGCTCTGATTTTAACTATTTCCTGTCTTCTACAAATTTTGGTATTGATCTGTTCTTCTTTTTCTAGGGCTTTGAGCTATAATTTTAGGTCATTTATTTTTTGATTTTTTCTTCTTTTATTGAATGCACTCCATCCAATGAATTTTCCTCTTAGTACTGCTTTCAGAGTGTCCCATTTCTAATTTAATTCCATTATGATCTGATAGAATACAAGGTAGTATATCTATCTTTTTTGTATTTGCTAAAAGTAGCTTTGTGGCATAACATATGGTCTATTTTAGAGAAGGACCTATATGCTCCTGAGAAGAAAGCATATTCACTTATTGATGGATGGACAATTTGACATACGTGTGTTAAGTCTAAATTATTGATTGTGTTATTGAAATGTATGGTGTCTTTGTTCAATTTTTGTTTGAAAGACCTGTCCAGTAGTGAGAGAGGTGTGTTAAAGTCACATAGTATTATTTTGCTGTGGTCTATTTGGTTCCTGGAATTGAGAAGGATTTTTTTGATGTACATGGATGAGCCATTGTTTGGGGCATATTTATGATTGTTATGTCTTGCTGATTTATGCTTCCCTTAAGCAGTATGAAATATCCTTCTTTATCCCTTCTAACTAATTTTGGCATGAAGTCTGCTTTATCTAAGGATGGATACCCCCACTTTTTTACCAAGTCCATGTGCATGGTATATTTTTCCCATCCTTTCACCTTTAGTCTGTGGGTATCTCTTTCTTTCTTTTTTTTATTGTTAACAAATGGGATACATGTTGTTCCTCTGCCTGTACATGGCGTAAAGGCATACCATTTGTGTAATCATAAATTTACATAGGGTAATGTTGTTTGATTCATTCTGCCATTTATTCCCTTCTCCCACACCCCTCCCACCCCTCCCATCCCACTATACAGTCCTTCCTTCCTCCATTCCTGCCCCCCTCCCTAAACCCAACTCCAACCCCAACACTAACCCCTCCCACCCCCCATTATGTGTCATCATCCACTTATTACTGATATCATTCTTCCTTTGGTTTTTTGAGATTGGCTTATCTCACTTAGCATGATATTCTCCAGTTTCATCCATTTGCCTGCAAATGCCATAATTTTATCATTCTTTATGGCTGAGTAATATTCCATTATATATATATATATATATATATATATATATATATATACCACATTTTCTTTATCCATTCATCAATTGAAGGACATCTAGGTTGGTTCCACAATCTGGCTATTGTGAACTGAGCAGATATGAACATTGATGTGGCTGTATCTCTGTAATACGCTGATTTTAAGTCCTTTGGGTATAGGCCAAGGAGTGGGATAGCTGTGTCAAATGGTGGTTCCATTCCAAGTTTTCTAAGGAGTCTTCATACTGCTTTCCAGAGTGGCTGCACTAATCTGCAGCCCCACCAGCAATGTATGAGTGTACCTTTCTCCCCACATCCTCACCAACACCTGTTGTTGCTTGTATTCTTGATAATCGCCATTCTAATTGGGGTGAGATGGAATCTTAGGGTGGTTTGGATTTGCATTTCTCTTATTACTATAGATGTTGAACATTTTTCCATATGTTTGTTGATTGCTTGTAGATCTTCTTCTGTGAAGTGTCTATTCACTTCCTTAGCCAATTTGTCAATTGGATTATTTGTACTCTTGGTGTAGAGTTTTTTGAGTTCTTTATAGATTCTGGAGATTAGTGCTCTATCTGAAGTATGATTGGCAAAGATTTTCTCCCACTCTGTAGGCTCTTTCTTCGCATTGCTGATAGTTTCCTTTGCTGAGAGAAAACTTTTTAGTTTGAATCTATCCCAGTTATTAATTCTTGCTTTTATTTCTTGTGCTATGGGAGTCCTGTTGAGGAAGTCTGGTCCTAAGCCGACATGTTGAAGCTCTGGACCTACTTTTTCTTCTATAAGATGCAAGGTCTCTGGTGTGATCCTGAGATCCTTAATCCATTTTGAGTTTAGTTTCGTGCATGGTGAGACATATGGTTTTAGTTTCATTCTGTTGCATATGGATTTCCAATTCTCCCAGCACCATTTGTTGAAGAGGCTATCTTTTCTCCATTGCATATTTTTGGCCCCTTTGTCTAGTATGAGAAAATTGTATTTATTTGGGTTTGTGTCTGTGTCTTCTATTCTGTACCATTGATCCACCTTTCTATTTTGGTACCAATACCATGCCGTTTTTGTTACTATTGCTTTGTAGTAGAGTTGAAGATCTGGTATTGTGATACCCCCTGCTTCACTATTTCTGCCAAGGTTTGCTTTAGCTATTCTGGGTTATTTATTCTTCCAGATGAATTTCATAATTGCTTGCTCTATTTCTGTAAGGTACATCATTGGGATTTTAATTGGAATTACATTGAATCTGTATAGCACTTTTGGTAGTATGGCCATTTTGACAATATTAATCTTCCTATCCAAGAACATGGGAGATCTTTCCATCTTCTAAGGTTTTCTTTAATTCCTTTCTTAGTGTTCTGTAGTTGTCATTGTAGAGGTCTTTCACGTCTTTTTTGAGATTGATTTCCAAGTATTTTATTTTTTTCGAAGCTATGTGAATGGGGTAGTTTTCCTAATTTCTCTTTCTGAAGATTCAATGCTTATGTATAAAAATGCCTTAGATTTATGTGGATTGATCTTATATCCAGCTACTTTACTGAATTCACTTATGAGATCTAAAAGTTTTCTGGTGGAATTTCCTGGTTCCTCTAAGTATACAATCATAGCATGAGCAAATAGGGATAGTTTGAGTACTTCTTTTCCTATTCGTATCCCTTTAATTTCTTTGGTCTGTCTAATTGTTCTGGCTAGAGTTTCAAGGATGATATTGAATAGAAGTGGTGAAAGAGGGCATCCCTGCCTTGTTCCAGTTTTTTAGAGGGAATGCTTTCAGTTTTTCACCATTTAGAATGATATTAGCCATGGGCTTAGTGTAAATGGCCTTTACAATGTTAAGGAATGTTCCCACTATCCCTATTTTTTCTAGTGTTTTGAGCATGAAGGGGTGCTGTTTTTTATCAAATGCTTGTTCTGCATCTATCGAAATAATCATGTGATTCTTGACTTTAAGTCTATTGATATGGTGAATTACATTTATTGATTTGCGAATGTTGAACCAACCTTGCATCCCTGCGTGCAACCTTGCACTTGATCATGGTGCACTACCTTTTTAATATATTTTTGTATGTGATTTTCTAAACTTTTGTTGAGAATTTTTGCATCAATGTTCATTAAGGTTATTGGTCTGAAATTTTCTTTCCTCGATGTGTCTCTGTCTGGTTTAGGAATCAGGGTAATATTGGCTTCATAGAATGAGTTTGGGAGGGTTCCCTCCTCTTCTATTTTATCGAATACTTTGAGAAGTATTGGAATGAGCTCTTCTTTAAAGGTTTTGTAGAACTCGGCTGAGAACCATCTGGTCCTGGACTTTTCTTTGTTGGTAGGCTTTTGATGACTTCTTCTATTTCATTACTTGAAATTGGTCTATTTAAATTGTGTATGTCCTCCTCGTTCAATTTAGGCAATTCATATGTCTCTAGAAACCTGTTGATGTCTTCGAAATTTTCTATTTTGTTGGAGTATAGATTTTCAAAATAGCTTCTAATTACGTTTTGTATTTCAGTCGTGTCTGTTGTAATATTTCCTTGTTCATTCCGAATTTTAGTAATTTGGGTTTTCTCTTGTCTTCTCTTTGTTAGTGTGGCTAAAGGTTTATCAATTTTGTGTATTTTTTCGAAGAACCAACTTTGAGCTGTAGTGTTAGGTCATTTATTTTTTGAGTTTTATTTCTTTTATTAAATGCGCTCCATGAAATAAATCTTCCTCTAAGTACTGCTTTCATAGTGTCCCAGAGATTTTGATATGATGTTTCTTTGTGCTTGTTTACTTCTAAGAATTTTTAAATTTCCTTCCTAATATCTTCTGTTATCCATTCATCATATAATAGCATATTGTTTAATCTCCAGGTGTTGGAGTAGTTTCTGTTTTTTACTCTTTCATTAATTTGTAACTTCAATCCATTATGATCTGATAGAATACAAGGTAGTGTCTCTATCTTCTTGTATTTGCTGACATTAGCTTTGTGGCATAATATATGGTCTATTTTAGAGAAGGATCCATGTGCTGCTGAGAAGAAAGTGTATTCGCTCTTGGTTGGATGGTATATTCTATAAATGTCTATTAAGTCTAAATTACTGATTGTGTTATTGAGATCTATGGTTTCTTTGTTCAATTTTTGTTTGGAAGATCTGTCCAGTGGTGAGAGAGGCATGTTAAAATCACCTAGTATTATTGTGTTATGGTCTATTTGGTTTCTAAAATTGAGAAGGATTTGTTTGACATACATGGATGAGCCACTGTTTGGGGCATAGATGTTTATGATTGTTATATCTTGCTGATTTATCCTTCCCTTAAGTAGTATGAAATGTCCTTCTTTATCCCTTCTGAATAACATTGGCTTGAAGTCCACATTATCTGAAATGAGGACTGATACTCCAGCTTTTTTGCTGAGTCCATGTGCATGGTATGTTTTTCCCCATCCTTTCACCTTTAGTCTATGGGTATCTCTTTCTATGAGGTGAATCTCTTGCAAGCAACATATTGTTGGATCTTTCTTTTTAATCCAATCTGCCAGTCTATGTCTTTTGATTGATGAATTCAGGCCATTAACATTCAGGGTTATTATTGAGATATGATTTGTATTCCCAGTCATTTGGTTTCATATTTAAAATTTTTGAACATCTTGGTTCCTCCTTTATTTGACAGTTGCTTTAGGATAATTCCTCCCTGTGCTGATTTGCTTCTTTGTTTTTTATCTCTTCCTCATGGAATATTTTGCTGAGAATATTCTGTAATGCTGGCTTTCTTTTTGTAAATTCTTTTAACTTTTGTTTATCATGGAATGATTTTATTTCATTGTCAAATTTGAAGGTAAGTTTTGCTGGGTATAAGATTCTTGGTTGGCATCCATTTTCTTTCAGAGCTTGAAAAATGTTGTTCTAGGCCCTTCTAGCTTTTAGGGTCTGGATTGAAAAATCTGCTGATATCCGTATTGGTTTCCCCCTGAATGTAATTTGGTTCTTTTCTCTCACAGCCTTTAAAATTCTGTCTTTATTTTGTATATTTGGTATTTTCATTATAATGTGCCTTGGTGTGGGTCTGTTGCAATTTTGTTTATTGGAGTCCTATAAGCCTCTTGGAGTTGATTTTTCATTTCATTCTTCAGATTGGGAAATTTTCTAATATTATTTCATTGAATAGATTGTTCATTCCTTTGGTTTGCTTCTCTAAGCCTTCCTCAATCCCAATAATTCTCAAATTTGGCCTTTTCATGATATCCCATAGTTCTTGCAGATTCTGTTTATGATTTCTTACCATCTTCTCTGTTTGTTCAACTTTGTTTTCAAGGTTAAATATTTTGTCTTCAATATCTGAAGTTCTGCCTTCCAGGTGTTCTATCCTATTGGTTATGCTTTCTATGGAGTTCTTAATTTGGTTTATTGTTTCCTTCATTTCAAGGATTTCTGTTTGGTTTTTTTCAATATCTCTAACTCTTTATCGAAATGATCTTTTGCTTCCTGAATTTGCTCTGTTAACTGTCGATTGGTGCGATCGTTCAATGCCTGCATTTGCTCTTTCATCTCATCATTCAATGCTTGCATTTGCTCTTTCATCTCATTGTTTGCTTCCCTAATCATTTTAATTATGTACATTCTGAACTCCCTTTCTGTCATTTCTTCTGCCATGCTGTCGTTGGATTCTATTGATGTAACATCTAGATTTTTTGGGGGCATTTTCTTCCCTTGTTTTCTCATATTGTTCAGGAATCAATGGATCATTAAGATACTGTAGATTTCCTCTATTGACTTATAATGTCCCTGAAGATTGCTAGTATATCCCCTCTTATCCTTCAGTAGCCTGCAGTCTTGGAGGAAGTTAATAATGCGGTGCTCCACAAGGAAGCTGCCTCTCTAGGGGTGGTGACCCTCAGGTGGTGTATATTCCCTGCTAGTGGGCAGAGGTGCCTCCACTTGTTGACCAATGGTCATCCAATGGGGAACTAGACTGCGGGCTGAGGCAAGTCCTGTTTGTGCCTGTGTCTCTGGTTTTACAGTCCCTGTGGGAAAACCTCCCCCAGCAGGGAAGACTCACTCGGTGGGGACGTCTCGCTGGTCAGTTGCCCTCCTAGAGGTTCCCCTCAATCTACAACTACCGCCTGGGCTGGGCTGTCTTGCTCTGCAACGTTTCCAGGGGCCCGGACCTACCTCCTGGGCCTGGGAGCCTCACCCTTCACAGGCGAGTCTCCCTTAAGCTGCCTCTCCCAGAGAATCTGCCCACAGTCCTGGAAGCTTCGCTCCACCCCAGGCGTGTCCCTATGCGGCTCTTCCACCAAGAAGCCACCTAGTTCCTGGGACCCTGCTCTGCACCTAATCGCCTGGCTATGCGACCCCTCCTCTGAGTCGCCACCTGGAGCCCCGTACAATAGCTCCGAGACCCAGAGACCCACCACACACCTCCTCCTCTGGACAGCGGCCCATTTTCCGACCCAGTCACTAGGAGTCCAAGCAACTCATTTCACGTCTCCTCCTCCCGCCAACCGCCCGTAGCCCAAGGCAGTCACTCCGAGTCCAAGTGACCCACCCTGTTCCTCCTCCTCCTCCTCGGGATAGCCCCCCGGGTGTTCAGGAGCGGTGGCTCCGAGACCAAGTGACCCACCGCGCTCCTCCTCCAGGCAGGCCACCAGTGTTCAGGAGCGGTCGCTTTTAGTCCAATCAACTCACCACTCGCCTCCTCCTCTGGCAACCGCCTGTGGCTCTGATGTAGTCACTCCTAGACCAAGTGACCCACCACGCTCCTCCTCCAGGCAGGCCACCTGTGTTCAGGAGCAGTCGTTGAGTTCAAACAGCTCGTCACACAGCTCCTCCTCTGGCAACTGCCTGTGGCTCTGATGCAGTCACTCCTAGTCCAAGCGACCCGCAGCACTTCTCCTCTTCCTCCGGGCAACCTCCCGGTGTTTAGGAGCGCTCGCTCTGAGTTCAAACAGCTCGCCACGCAGTTCCTCCTCTGGCAACCGCCTGTGGCTCTGATGCAGTCACTCCTAGACCAAGCGACCCGCCGTGCTTTTCCTCTTCAGATTTACGTAATTCATATCATAATCCCCCAAGGCTACCTTTACTCCACATCTAACTTTTCAGTTTCCTCAGCCGACCCCGGGGAAACCACCTGAACTTGGGTATCTCCTTCTATAAGATAAGTCTCTTGAAGGCAGCATATTGTTGGGTCTTTCTTTTTAATACAATCATCCAGTCTATATCTTTTGATAGAGTGTTTAGGCCATTAACAGAGTTTTTGAGATATGATTAGTATTCCCAGTTATTTTGGCTTGTTTTTGGTTTTAAACTTGAGTTGGTTTTTCCTTTGATTGGCTATTCCTTTAGGTAGTTCCTCCTTATGCTGACTTACATCACTGTTTTTCATTTCCTCCTCATGGAATATTTTGCTGAGAATGTTCTGTAGTGCCGGGTTTCTTTTTGTAAATTCTTGTAGCTTTTGTTTATCATGGAAGAATTTTATTTTATCATCAAATATAAAGGTAAATTTTGCTGGTTATAAGGTACTTCGTCGGCATTCATTTTCTTTCAGAGCTTGAAAAATGCTGTTTTAGGCCCTTCTAGCTTTAGAGTCTGGGTTTGAGAAATCTGTTGATATCCATATTGGTTTCCCCCTGAATGTAATTTGATTTTTTTCTCTCACAGTCTTTAAAGTTCTATCTTTATTTTGTATGTCAGGTATTTTCATTATAATGTGTGTTGGTGTGGATCTGTTGTAATTTTGTACACTTGGTGTCCTAGAAGCCTCTTGTATTGGATTTTCCATTTCATTCTTCAGATTTGGGAAATTTTCTTATATTATTTCATTGAATAGATTTTTTTTTCCTTTGGTTTGTTTCTCTGTGCCTTCCTCAATCCCAATAATTCTTAAATTTGGTCTTTTCATGATATCCCATAATTCTTCAAGGTTCTCTTCATGATTTCTTACAATCTTCTCTGTTTGGTCAACTTTGATTTCAAAATTAAATATTTTGTCTTCAGTGTCTGAGGATCTGTCTTCCAAATGATCTAGTCTGTTGGTTATGCTTCCTATGGAGTTTTTAATTTGGTTTTTTTGTTTCCTTCATTTCAAGGATTTCTGGTTCTTTTTTTTTTTCAGAATCTCTATCTCTTTATTGAAATGATCCTTTGCTTCCTGCATTTGCTCTTTTAACTGTTGATTGGTGTGATCTTTCAATGCCTGCATTTGCTCTCTTATCTCATTGCTGCTTCTCTGCTCATTTTAATTATGTACATTCTGAACTCCCTTTTCAAATATTTTTTCTGTAGTTTGATTTTATTGATGTAGCATCTAGGTTTGTTTGGGATACTTTCTTCCCTGTTTTCTCATGTTGTTCACATAACCTCCCCTCTAGGAGTGCAAATCTGAGGTATTGCAGTTACCCCCTATAAGATTGTAGTGTCCCACTGGTTTCCAATACCTCACTTTGAAGTGAGAGCTCAATATTACCAGCACACCATAGAAAAAATATGCATCCTTAACTAAAATAGTCCCTTTTAAGATATAACCATATCATCGTAATAAACAGAGATTTTGAATTCAATTATTATCTACAGCTTAGCCAATGGGTTTGGAATAAGAACCATGATTTCTAATAGTGGACAAATAGAATGGGGAGGGGTTTTAGGATACAATATTAATGAAACAAGAAGTGAATCTATAGAGGTACTATGTCATAGGAGTAGTTAATAGTGAAATTAAAAGAAATTTGTTGTTAGCATATGAAAAGGTAGAAAGTCTTCAAGGATACAGATAAGAGGGAAATAGAGAACATGACAAAAATATTAATAAAAGTAGGAATAATTGTAGGTATAATAGGAATAATCTTAATATTATACTAATAAAAAATCTACAATAAGACTATACAGTATAGTTCAAACCTCCTAGTCTTCAGTAGCCCGATGCCTGGGAGTACCTTAATAATGCCATGACCCAGGAAGGGTGATGCCCCTCTAGAGATGGTGGCCTCAGGTGGGGTATATTCCCTGCTAGTGGGCAGAGGACACCTCCATGTGTTGACAGATGTTCAACTGGAACACAGTCGCTAGACCATGAACTGGGGCTGGTCTGGTCTGGGTTTGGGTCTCTGGGCCTGCATTCCCCCTAAAATATTTGATCTTAAAATAAAGTCAGTCATCCAGTGAAGATGGTTAGAATCCAGACAAAAATTATTGGATAATATCAAATGACCAAATTTAAGAGTTATTGGGATAGAAGAAGTAGAAGATCTACAAAACAAAGTAATTCACAATGTTTTCAATGACATAATATTGGAAAAATTTACCACACCTAATAAATGAAATGGAAAATCAAATACAGAAGGCTTACAGAAACCCAAATGAACAAAACTTCAGCAGAAACATAACAAGACATAATATAATGAATATAACTAAAATACAGAATAAGATAAAATCGTAAAGGTTGTAAGAGGTAGAAAGCAAATTAGGTATAGATGAAAACCAATTTGGATCTGAACTGATTTCTCAACCCAGATCCTCAAAGTTAGGATGTCATGGGTACAACATATTTCAAGCTGTGAAAGAAAATGGATACCAGTCAAGAATTTTATATCCAGTGATATTAATTTCATATATGAATATGAAATAAAACATTCCTGGGTAAAGAAAAGTTAAAATAATTCACAAATAGAAAACCTGCACTATAAGAATATTGCCAACAAAATATTCCATTATGGGTTTTCAAAAAATGTGAAAACCAGCAAGGGAGAAACTATACTGAAGGAATAATCAAAAGATAAACTAAATTAAATAAAAGTCAGAAATAGACCAAATGACCAGGAATACAAGTCATATCTTAGTAATAACATTGAATGTTAATGGACTAAAATCATCAATCAAAAGGCATAGACTTGCAGTTTGGATTAAAAAACAAGTTCTGGTGACATGATGCCTCCAAGCGACTCACCTCATAGGCAAAGACATTCATAGATGGAAGTTACAAGGATGGGGAAAAAAACATATCACTCCTATAGATCGCATAAAACAAGCCAGGGCTTCCATCTTCATATTTGATAATGTGGACTTCAAGCCATCAGAAGGGGACAAAGAAGGTCATTTCATTTACTGAAGGGAATTAAACAGCAAGACATAAACAATTGTAAATATTTAGGTCCAAACATGACGCATATATGTAAATCAAACAAACCCTTCTCAATTTCAAGAATCAAATAGACCACAACACAGTAATTCTGGATGACTTTTTACACACCTCTCTCACCTGTCGGACAGATCTAAACAAAAGTAATAAACTATAGAAGTAAATAATACAGTCAGTAATCAGACTCAACACTTATAGAATATTTCATGCAAACACACTTTTTTCTTGACAGCTCATGGATCCTCCTTTTAAAATAGATTGTATCTTAAGCCACAAAGCACCACTTAGTAAATAAAAAAAGTGAGAATACACCTACATTCTATCAGATCTTTATGCACTAAATTAGAAATCAATGATAAATAATAAAATAGAAGCTAATACGTGGAGACTAAACAACACACTATAGAATAATGAACGAATTGTAGAATACATCAGGGATAAAATGAAAAAATACTTAAATGAGAATACTGATACAACATACCTAAATCTCTAGCACACTATGAAGCAGTACCAAGAGGAAAGTTCATTGCATGGAGTTCATTTAATAAAATAAAGTCAATGAATAAATGATCTAATATCACATCTCAAAGCCCTAGAAAAGTAAGAAATCAACACTAAAAACAGAAGACAGAAAATGACTAAATCATAATTGAAATCAATGAAACTGAATCTAAAAAAA